>NC_142067.1:66222885-66398719 GCF_059756535.1 Pantherophis guttatus
GCAAAATGACAGCCACACAAGCGGCAATGAGAAGGTGAGAGGAGCGGAAAAAGGGCTTTTCTAGCAGTGCGAAAAGAGAAGGGGTGGTGGAAACGAGGAAACTCCAGCAGATATACCCTCACATTGATTGAAGGGGTGGATTATAAAATAAATTAGACTGAACAGAGGAAAGTGTTTTGGACTAGAACTCCGGGCGTGACCTGAGAAATTTGAGATCGGAAGAGACAATGAGAGACGGAGGAAAGAAGCAATTTTGACAAACAGTGACAACGTGAAAGGCGAGTGAACGGTGGAAACGGAAAATTCCAATACAGATACCCAGACATTGTTTTGAGAAAGGTGTGGACTATAAAATAAACAGACTGTGAAGGAAGACGGTGACTGAGAAATAATGACTGTGGGTCTGATGGAAACTATTAAAGATTGGAGGCAGGGAATGAATGCTGATCCAGAACGGTGATTGGAGAAGCGGTGACATTAATGGCATGATTGAAAGACCAGACGTGGAAAACAACAAACTTTGAAACCTGAACTAATTACTTAAAAGTGTTGAATTTGGTCATTCTGATACTTGGATATTCAAACATTTTTGGTGAGAGACACTAAAAAACTTATACTGTACAGAGGAAGGAGCAGAAAATGATGCAAGAGTGAAGGAGGATTGTAATGCGGAAGAGTAACGAAGTGTATATATAATTGTTTAACCTAAGTAGAATTATTGATTAAGTATTAAGAATATTTGACTCTGAAATATTGATTGCCAATTAGTGTTTAAAGACTGAGACAAGTTGCTTTATTGATACTTATATTAATTATTTACTCATTTTTCTACTTATCCAATTATTTATCTATCTATCTATTTACATTACTACCAGCAACGTTTAGTACTATTCATTTACTATCTTAGATTGATTATATATACTCTGTTAACTATATTAAGAACAAATTAATGAATTGCTAAAACCTTAATTTTTCCCCCTCACTTCCCTCCTTTTATTTCCCTTCTCCTTTATATAAGTGTAACTAAAAGTTTAAATCTATAAAGTCTTGATTAAGTATATAGAAAGATATACAGTAATATACATTGTTTGATAGAGTGGCTAAATAATCATTAAGGTATTAATATAGATAAATTTACAACGTTATATATCTAAAGACTTGTAGGTTATAAAAGTCAAATATCAACATAGACAACAAATTTAAAGATAAGACAAGTAAGTTAGTGTATGAAATTTTGGGAAAACTTAAAACAAAGAGTAAAAATGACAAGCACAGGCACAACAACCATAACCAAAATAAACAAGAAAATAACCTCGAACCAGACATCTCTTTCAGCATCTCCTGCACAGCAAAGATCAATAGATACCATGTTAGGAACAGAAAAAGAAAAGGCAATCTCCACTTCCAGCATACAAAACATCCAATGAGTATTGGTGATGATCCAGGAAGGAATGAACAAGACACAAGAATCTATCGCGAACCACGAGGAAACAAAAAGAAACCATGAGGATTTGAAGTCAGATGTGGGAGAAATAAAAGATAATATCAAGAAAATGGATGAGAGAATAGAAAAAATACAACAGAATATTGCAAAAAACGAACAAAGGATTCAAAAGGTGGAAGTAAAAATGGAACAAACGGACAAGAAGATAGAAATGCTGGAACAAAATCAGGTATCAATCAACAGAGAACTGGAAGAATCGATCACATCTGGAAATGGAGAAGGCTTCCTTTTATCTTAGGTTCCAGAACATTGCGGAAAGTAAAGATGAAGATATAGGAGAGATAATCAGAGATTCTGGCAGAAACAACACAAAGAGACAAAGAAGGTATTCGAAGGGACATCGACGAGATCTATAGAGTGCATACCAATTACGCCTGCAGGCACAAATTGCCAAAAGAGGTGCACGTCAGATTTACTAAAAAAAACCATAAAGGAAGAAATCTACAAAAAGATGAGAGATGAGGCAATTCAATGTAAGCAAAAGGAGATAATAATACTCAGACAGATTCCAAGAAGAGTAAGAGAACAGAGGAAAATCTATAACTTCTTAACAACACAATTGAACAAATACAAAATGATGTTTCGTTGGCTGATACCGGAAGACATTTTAGTATCGTGGCAAGAGAAGAAATTTAGGATTGATAGCCTAGAAAAAGCCCAGGAGTTCTTTGATCATCATTTCGTGCCAGAAGAAGACCAGGAAAGTAGAGAAGAACTGGAGAATAAAATCCAAAAGGAACCCTTACAGAAGAAATGGAAGGAGAACAAGAAGAAAGGAAAAGATTGGAAAGAGAAAGAATGGAGAGAGAGGGAGCGAGGGGAAAAACACAAATCGTAACAAGAAGCACAAGAAGACTAAGGACAATGAATAGATAGGAAGAAAAATGGAACAGGAAATAAAAATGATTTCAATCAACATAAATGGACTAAATGGATCAGCCAAGAGAACCCAGACATTCACAAAATTACAAAAATTGGAGATGGATATTATAAATTTACAGGAAGTCCATATCAAGAAACAACACCAAAAATATTAGAGAACCAAAGACTAGGAAAGTTATATACTTCATTAGCAGAACAAAAAAAACAGAGGAATTGCAGTTTATATTAAAAAACACTTGAAAACAAAACAAATATATATGGATGAAGATGGAAGGGTCTTGATGATCGAGATAAAAACAGAATTAAAAACAATATTATTGATTTCAATCTATGTCCCAAACAGAAACTAAAATGAATTCTTTAAAAACTTACATGATGAAGTAAAAGATTTGGAGTATGAGAACATTTGCATTATAGGGGACTTTAATGCAATCATGAATATGGAAAAAGATTACCAGAGCAACAAGAAAAATAAAACTATGAAAAAGACACTCCCAGATACTTTTAAAGAAATGGCACAGGAACTATATCTTCAAGACGTCTGGAGGGAGGTTAATAAAGGAAAAAAACAGTATACATTCTATTCTAGCCTGCACCAATCATGGTCTAGAATAGACATGGTCTGGATGATGGCAGAACTCAGAAAAGACATAGAGGAAGTAGAAATATTGACAAATACTTGGGCAGACCACAATCCGGTAAAAGTAATATGGAAAGGATATCGAAGAAAGAGAAGATGGATGGTGAACAAGGAAATATTAAAAGAAAAGGATTACTCACAGATGATTGAAAAAGAAATGAACATTTTCTTCAAGATAAATATAAAAGAACAAACCTCTCTCCAAAACTTATGGGATACGGCAAAAGCCTATATAAGAGGCCTGATAATCACATATATGGCAAAGAAAAATAAAGATAAACAACAAATAAGAGACAATTCGTTAAAGGAACTTAAAAAATATGAATCCGAGCTGCAGAAAGAACCTCAAAACAAAATAATTAAAAGAAAAAATAAGTTTAACAAAACACAAAATAATTCTGATCACACAAACAGAATTAGCAAGGAAAATCAAATTAGCAAAACAGAACCATTTCGAACATGCAAATAAAACAGGACACTGGCTGCGTACAAACTGAAAAAAGAAAAAGAGAAGAGAACAATACACCAACTGCAAGACGACACAGGAGAGATATACTATAGAAATGAGGACAAGAAGAATATAGCAAAAACCTTTTTCCAAAAGTTATATGAGCAAGAAGAGATCCTGGAAGAAGACATTAAAAAATACTTAAATAAGACAAATACCCAAGGATTAGAAGAAACACATAGAGAGCTATTGAACAGAACAATTACTATGACAGAATTAATAGAGGCAAAGAAAAAAACAAACAAACCCTAGGACCAGATGGCATACCGGCAGAATTCTACAAAACATGTCAACCACCAATAGACGAGATTTTACTTGAAACCTTCAACGAGGCACTCTTGAAAGCTACAATTCCCAAATCCTGGACTGAAGCTATCATCACTCTTACTTCAAAGGAAGAAACAGATCAAACACAAATTAAAAACTACAAGCCAATATCATTATTAAATGCAGATTACAAACTATTTACACTAATCATCACAGAAAGATTAAAAAGAGTAATAAATGAGTACATTCATCCAGATCAGAATAGCTTCCTTCCTAAAAGACAAATAAAAAACAATATGAGATTAATAATTGACGTTTTGGAATACTACGAAAAAAAATTAGATAAAGAATTGGCATTAATTTTTTTGGATGCACAGAAGGCATTTGATAACTTAAATTGGAAATTTCTTATATTAGAATTGGAAAACATGAAATTCGGCGACAATTTTTTTAACATGATAAAGAAGATTTGCTCCTCCCAAACCACAAAAATAACGATAAATGGAGACATGACAGAACAATTCATAATATCAAAAGGAGTGAGACAGGGATGCCCTCTATCCCCCTGTTGTTCATATTATCATTAGAAACATTGTTAAATGAAATTAGAAGGGACAAAGAAATAAAAGGATTGAAAATCAAAAAAGAGGAGTATAAGCTCCAAGCTTTCGCTGATGACATGGTATTTATTATAGAACAGCCATTACTAACAGGAACCAAATTATTAGCAAGAATAGAAGAATATGGGAGGGTAGCCGGACTTAAAATTAATAAACAAAAAACAAAGGCCTTAACAAAAAACCTTATAAACCAACAAGAGAAGGAATTAGAAGATAAAATGGGAATACAAATGACAAAAAAGGTAAAATATTTAGGAATATGGCTCACCAATAAAGTATCGTCAATTAGAGAAGATAATTACATTAAACTGACAAGACAGATAAAAAAAGATTTAGAAATTTTGAGTAAGTTACAACTATCCTTCCTTGGAAAGATTGCCTCGATTAAAATGAACGTACTACCTAGAATTTTATATCTGTTTCAAGTAATTCCGATAAAACCGGGGAAGGATTTCTTCAAAGACTTTAACAAACTGATTGCAAACTACATCTGGCAGAGGAAGAAAGCAAGGATCAAAATAAAGCACCTACAGGACACAAGAGACTAGCACTACCGGACTTGGAAATGTATTATAAAGCAGCATCACTGATTTGGATTAAGGACTGGATAGAACTCAAAAATAAAAGAATACTAACATTAAAAGGTTTTGACTTACAAAGAGGATGGCATGCATTTTTGTGGGAGGGAAAAGATAAACAACATGGATATTTCCAACAACATATCATTAGAGAAGCATTGTTTCAAACCTGGCGGGAGATTTAAAAAAATACACTATGGTAAAATACCAGAATGGCTATCGACTATGGAGGCACAGATTTACCCCAATGCTATGGACATTGATAAAATGAAAACCTATAAAGATCTGTTAAACAACCAAGAGGAATTAAGATCAAGGCAAGAATTGAAAGAAATGGGTACAGACATTGATTGGTGGCCGTATTTACAAATAAAATATAGGTATAAGTTAGATTCGGTACAATTTGGATTCCAAAAAGGGCCATAGGAATTAGACAAAATTTTACAAGGAAATGATAAATTGATAACAAAAATTTATAATTACTTATTAAGATATAAATTAGAAGAAGAAGTGGTTAAAGAAAATGTGATAATTTGGGTGAAAAATTTCGGATATAACATTGAATTGGAAAAATGGGAAAAATTATGGAATATAAATTATAAACTAACAATGTCTGTATCCTACAAAGAGAACATGTACAAATGTTCTATAGGTGGCACCTCCCGCCAGCCTGATTGGCAAGAATGTTCCCGAACACCTCCCCAACACCCCCACCTCCAGCTTGTTGGAAATGCAAGCTTCAAAAAGGAATTTATTACCATATGTGGTGGTCCTTTCAGAAAACAAAACAACTTTGGCAAATGATTAGAATACAAATAGAGGAAATCATACACCAAAAAATTGAAATGAGGCCAGAAACAGTTTTATTAGGAATAATTACAGGGCAATATGAAAAAGAAATAAAATATTTAATTATCCATATATTAACGGCAGCACAAATAGTTTTTGCCCAGAATTGGAAGAATAAGGATACACCAACAGAAGATAAAATAATTAGTAAAATTATGGAATGTGCAGAAATGGACAAACTTACAAGAGACCAAAAAAAGGTCTTGAGAGACATGACAAGCCTTTCATCAACGGTATTAAAAACAGGAAACAAGACTACCTCCAATCCTATGATAACTATGACTTCACCAGCAATGCAGAGATCGACAGAAGGGCTGTCCAAAACAGAAAAATCTATGGTGATACCGACTATGCAAGCCATGCAATCGACCCTGACAATAATCCAAGACACCATGCTGAAGATGCAAGAAAAGATGACCAACAACCACGAAGAGCTAAAGACGGATATCCAAGCCCTAGACCACAAGATGAATGAGATACAAGAATCAATACACAGCAATGAACAAAGGATAAAAAAGGTGGAAACCAGGGTGGAACAAAATGAGAAGAATTTGGATTCAGTAGACCAGAAATTGATGGCACAGAATAGAGAGCTAGAGGACTCGATAATCCACTTAGAGATGGATAGAGCATCCTTTTACCTACGCTTTCAAAATATAGTAAAAGATAAAGAGGAAGACCTGGGGCAAGTGATGGCCAAATTGATTGCAGAAATATTACAACAAGACAAGCAGGAGATAATCAAAGAATTGGATGAAGTTTATAGAGTACAGACCAATTATGCCAGAAGGAATAAGCTACCCAGGGAAGTCCATGTCAGATTCGCGAGGTGTTCTGTCCCCATCTCCACACACACACAAACACAGCCAGCCGAGGGTTAAGAAAGCACTTGGCACGCACACAGGTTGTTATCTAAAACTTGGCAGCTATACGAGCATCGACTGCCAAGGGCTTTACTTCATCAGATAAACAGAAAAATACATACAAATTGCAAATAGTCCAGTTCAAAACAAGGAACCTTCGGCAGATTTAGGCGTTGTTTAAGTGACTAGCCAGAGTTAGTTTTTGTTTGTCACAGAGTCTTAAATGGCCACCACACTCTCTTATATAGTCTCTGGGGTGTGGTCCAGTGACTCAGTTATAATCCCTGGCACGCCTCCTTAACTGCTGCAACCGTTTATCATGCCTTCGTTGGCATGGATCCAGGAATGACAGATCACCTCCCTCGCTCTCATCGGAGACATCTGGCTCCTGGCTAATCTCCTCTTCCTCGGCCGGCACTTGAGGCAGTGCCAGAGGGGAGGGGACTGGAGAGGGAGGCTTGACCGACTCCTCTTCTTCATGGTCGGCACCTTCTTCCTCCGATGAGATAGGCTCGGAGGGCGGGGCCACAACACGAGGAAAAAAGTGAAGGATATATTGTACAACATGTCAAGAGAAGAATGGGTGACGTATAGAGGGAAAGAGGTGATAATTTTGAAGCAGGTTCCTAAGAGGGTGAGGGAAGTAAGAAGAGACTATTGATTTTTAGCCATACAAATAAATAAAAGGAGCATCCTGTTCAGATGGATACTCCCAGAAGGGATGTTAATTACCTGGCAGGGGAAGAAAATCAAAATAGACAGTCTGATAGTAGCACAAGACTTCCTTGACCAATTGAGAGGAACGGAGGAGGAACAAAGTAGCAAGGAAGAAATAGAAGCAATAGCACTAGAAGAGGAAACCCTCCACCAACAGAACTCTAAAGAAGGTACCCCGGAGAAGAAGGAAATAGAAGAAAAGGAAAGGAAAGAGACAAAAGGGAAGAAACTAAGACCTCAAAGAACTACACGAGCAAACAGGAACTAAAGCTGGACAAGAAAATCAGAAATGAACGACTGGAAACTAATATCAATTAATGTTAACGAATTAAATGATAGCAGAAAGAGAAAATAATACTTATAAAATTAGCTAAGCAGAATGCAGACATAATATGCCTTCAGGAAAAGAAATTTGGAAAAACTTTTACTTCATTGGCGGAAAAAAAAAAGAGGGGAGTAGTAATATATGTTAAAAAAGGGATTGTAGCAGAGTTAAAATATAAGGATACTAAGGGGAGAATACTAATGATTAAGATAATGAGAGGGAACTCTCCAATATTATTGGTAGTTATATATGCCCCAAACAAAAAGCAGGGGGAATTTTTCAGAAAACTCCATGAGCAAATAAGTAAACTGGAGTACAGTAATATCTATATAACAGGAGATTTTAATGGGATAGTAGACTCTGATAAGGACCATAAGAGTGGCAAAGACAGAAAAAAAAGGATAAATTACCAAAACCTTTTTTCAATTTTAATGGACGAATTGAACTTTGTAGATATCTGGCGGACTTTACACCCGAATAATAGACAATATACCTTTTACTCGAATCCCCAAAAATCATGGTTGAGAATTGATATGACATGGGTTAGTAGGAATCTGGGAATGGAAATAAAATCTACAGAAATAACAGCAAATATATGGGCAGACCATAATCCTTTAGAAATAAAGTGGAAAAATCTACAGAGGAAGAAATGGAAGAGATGGAGGTTAAATACGCAACTCTTGAGGGATAAAGAATATCAGGTGAAACTTGAAAAATTAGAATATCGTGCAAAAGTTCATTTATTTCAATAATGCAACTTAAAAGGTGAAACTAATATATGAGATAGACTCATTACATGCAAAGTGAAATAGTTCAAGCCTTGATTTGTCATACTTTTGATGATTATGGCTTACAGCTCATGAAAACCCCAAATTCACAATCTCAGAAAATTAGAATATTACATGAAATCAATAAAACAAGAATTGTACATAGAACAATATCGGACCTCTGAAAAGTATAAGCATGCATATGTACTCAGTACTTGGTTTGGGCCCCTTTTGCATCAATTACTGCCTCAATGTGGCATGGCATGGATGCTATCAGCCTGTGGCACTGCTGAGGTGTTATGGAAGACCAGGATGCTTCAATAGCGGCCTTCAGCTCTTCTGTATTGTTCGGTCTCATGTCTCTCATCTTTCTCTTGGCAATGCCCCATAGATTCTCTATAGGGTTCAGGTCAGGCGAGTTTTCTGGCCAATCAAGCACAGTAATCCCATGGTCATTGAACCAGGTTTTGGTACTTTTGGCAGTGTGGGCAAGTGCCAAGTCCTGCTGGAAAATGAAGTCAGCATCCCCATAAAGCTCATCTGCGGAAGGAAGCATGAAGTGCTCCAAAATCTCCTGGTATACGGCTGCGTTGACCCTGGACTTAATGAAGCACAGTGGACCAACACCAGCGGATGACATGGCTCCCCAAATCAACACAGACTGTGGAAACTTCACACTGGACTTCAAGCATCTTGCAGTGTGTGCCTCTCCATTCTTCCTCCAGACTCTGGATCCTTAGTTTCCAAATGAGATGCAAAAGTTGCTCTTATCAGAAAAGAGGACTTTGGACCACTGAGCAACAGACCAGTTCTTTTTTTCTTTAGCCCAGGTAAGACACTTCTGACATTGTTTGTTGTTCAGGAGCGGCTTGATGAAGAATACGATATTTGAAGCCCATGTCCAGGATCCGTCTGTGTGTGGTGGCTCTTGATGTACTGACTCCAACCTCTGTCCACTCCTTGTGAAAGTCCCCAACACTTTTGAATGGCCTTTTCCTGACAATCCTCTCCAGGCTTTGGTCATCACTGCTGCTTGTGCACCTTTTTCTTCCACACTTTTCCCTTCCACATAACTTTCTATTAATGTGCTTTGATACAGCACTTTGGGAACATCCAACTTCTTTTGCAATTACCTTTTGAGGCTTTCTCTCCTTATGGAGGGTGTCAATGATGGTTTTCTGCACAACTGTCAGTTCAGCAGTCTTTTCCATGATTGTGATTCCTACTGAACCAGACTGAGAGACCATTTAAAGGCTCAGGAACCCTTTGCAGGTGTTATGGCTTAATTAGCTGATCAGAGTGGGACACTTTGAGCCTAGAATATTGAAACTTTTCACAATATTCTAATTTTCTGAGATTGTGAATTCGATGTTTTCATGAGCTGTAAGCCATAATCATCAAAAGTATGACAAATCAAGGCTTGAACTATCTCGCTTTGCATGTAATGAGTCTATCTCATATATTAGTTTCACCTTTTAAGTTGCATTACTGAAATAAATGAACTTTTGCACGATATTCTAATTTTTCGAGTTTCACCTGTATAGAAAAAGTTAAGGGAGAATTAAGATTATTTTTCAAAGAGAATGAAAATCAAGAAATGTCATGAGTAATTATATGGGACACAATGAAGGCATATTTAAGAGGGCTGGCCATATCATATAGTACACATAAAAACAAAGAAAAAAGGAAGGTACAGAAGGAACATCTAGAGAAATTGGGGGAGGCAGAAAGGAAATTGCAGCAAAATCTGGGGGATAAGGTGGCAAAAGAAAACTGGATGATGGCAAGACATAAATTGAATATTTTAGATGAGGAAGAATTGGCAATTAAAATAAAACGATCAAAACAATACTATTTCAAAAATGCTAACAAACCGGGCAGATGGCTGTCTTATAAACTAAAGAAGGAGAACGAAAAAGGACACGAAGGGAAACGTATTAAATAAAGAAGAGGATAAGATTGGACTTCCGGTTTGCTAGCCTTCGGCGACGACGGTGCCTTTTTAAGGACCGCCAGCCCCGCCGCCTGTAGAGCCGCTTCGCGATCGAGAAGCGCCTCCAAAACTTCAAAATCCTGAGGATTGTTGGAGGAGAGATAGCAGGGCACAGGTCGAGCCCCTGTAACCCCCCAGGGAACTGTTTCTGGGGAGGAAACAGGCGCGGCTCCCTCCCAACCTGCTGAGACTCCGGGTGGCGTGGGATGATTCTGCTTTTGCAGAACAAGCCGGCTGCAGTAAACATTTAAAGCGAAAGGCACCAACCTTAACAAGCAGCGGATATACACTTAAACCCTGAAACTTGGAATCGCAAGTATTAGCGCTTTGTTGACTTTTCAATTTAAGAAAAAATGCGAATGAGTGAAAGTGACTTGAAAAAATATGGCGCTCAGCATTAGAGATAACGAGCCAGCAAGTGTGGATTGGTGAAGTCATCTTGCTTTGTTACAAAGTTACCAAGTTGCTACAAAGTTGCTTCACTTGTAACAAGAGAATAAGAGAGAAATTTCTCCTTTTTTAATACTGGACTTTGCTTTACTTTAGTTTTTATTTGAATAAATCTGGGGGACTTTTTTAGAAGTCTTTGTGGAGGTGGGAGAGGAAGAAGAACTTCCTTTTTTAGTAAAACTAGCTTACGTGGCAGGATGGCCTCAAAGAAGCACGAAGCGAAGGCAACAGGGGGTGGATCTCCCACACATAAAACACAGCCTCCCCCTGAACAACAGACACAGACTCAGAAAAAAGATTTTGATGTGGGAGATTTAAAAGAATTTATTTCTAAAATTCTGGATGATAAATTTCAAAAATCTCAACAGGAGATAGATGATAAACTTCAAAAGTCACACCAGGAATTTATGCAGGAAATTAATGAAGTTAAAGATATGGTGAAACAGAATCAAAATAAGGTGACCAAAAAAATATCAGAAGTGGCGTCTGGCCTGGCAGAATTTATTATTAAAGTTGATTCTAAAGTTGAACAATTTAAATCAGAAGTTAATGTTAAGATGAAAGACAATGATTATAAAATTGCTGATGTTGACAATAAAATGCAGAGAGTTGAAAATGAAATTGTGATGGTACAATTCAGGGCAATGGAGTTTGCAATTCGGCTTCGAGGAATTCGAGAAGAGGATAGACAGGATTTGAGACAGGTTTGTTCTGAGGCTCTGGCCAAGATCTTACAAGTTAATCCTGATGTGGTTTTTCACAAAATAGATAAAATTTACAGAGTGAATTCTTGGGTGGCCAGACAAAGACAGTTGCCCAGAGATGTGGTCATATATTTTACAGACAGAGAAATAAGAAATGACATCCTGCAAAAATCCTTTTACACCTCTGTGCAAGTGGGGGGCTCACGAATTGGAATTTATAAAGAATTACCTCCTAAAATGTTGAAAACCAGAAAAGAATTCGGTTTTCTTGTTAAGGAATTGCAAAATTTACAGATACCATTTCGGTGGGACGCCCCAGTTGGTATAATTTTGAGATACAAGGGAGAAAGATATCGTTTGAACACCGTGGAGAAGGCAGAGCACTTCTACACTACTACTCTTAAGGAAAGAACACCATCCCCACGTACATCTACAGTTTTGGAGATTAAGGAGAGTGATGAGAAGCAACCTCAACGAGAATTGCAAGAACAGTCTAAGCAGGAACCAGAGGAAGTGCAAGGCGCAGAAGGAGGTTTTCTGGATGAGCCTCTGCTGGAATCTTCTCCAATCTTGGACCCGGTTCGGATGATCGAAGTTAAGGATCAACGTATAACTCGAGCTCAATCTAAATTACTTAAACAAAAGCAACAACAACAACAACAGGAAAGACAAGACAAGAAGGGAGCTAAGACTACTACACAAGAGACTGGAGCCATGGGGGGAGCGACTCCGAAGATTTTGGATGATATTCGGTTATTTTGCTCTTTGCTCCAGAAAGATGAAGATGATGCTTAAGTGTTTATCTTGGAATGTGAATGGGTTGAATTCAGCGCAGAAAAGGAAGAAATTATTTACATATTTGAAACAATTTAATAATGATATAATTTGTCTACAAGAAACGCATATTACAGTTCAAGATCAAAAATATTTGATAAACTCCAAATTAGGAATACATTTTATATCTTCAACGTTGCAAAAAAAGAATGGTGTGGTTATCTATGTAAATAAGACATTTACGGCTAAAGTTATAGAAACAGATGAAGATGGTAGGTTTGTAGCAATTGAATTACTTACAACATATGGCCAAATTCTTTTGATAGGAATTTATGCTCCCAACCAACAACAGGATTATTTCTATAAAATGTTACATACTAAAATACTACAATGGGACTATAGATCTATTTTAATCATGGGAGACTGGAATGGAGTAATAGACTCTAAATTAGACAAAAGGAGTTCAGCGAAATCTAGGATTAGGTTACCTCAGACCTTTTTTGATATGAAAGAAGATTTGGAACTAAAAGATATTTGGAGAATACATAATCCAAAAGAATTGGACTATACTTTTTATTCAGATAGACATAGATCCTTCTCTAGGATTGATTTTATTTTGTTGTCAGATGACTTACTTGTCAAGACAAAAAGAACAAAGATTTTTCCAAGAACTTTGACTGACCATAGCCCAGTATGGATAGAAATTGAGATGGATAAGATTGAGAGACGTTCTTGGAGATTAAATGAGAACTTGTTCAGATATGAAAAAAACACAACAGAACTTAAAAAGCACTTGAAAGAATTTTTTGAAATAAACTTGAATAAAGGTACCCCAATAGAAATTGTGTGGGATGCAAGTAAAGCCTATATGAGAGGGGTGCTTATCCACATGAACTCTAAACATAGACTGTTTCGACAAAAGAAAAGATCTGAATTGGAAATAGAAATAAAGAATAAAGAACAGTTACTTATTAAAAATCCAACAGATGAAAGAATATGTGGTGCTATAAAACTTTTGAAAGACCAATTCCAAATGCTTATGGCGGAACAAGTTGCAACAAACTTACAATATGCGAAGCACAATACATTTTGTAACACTAATAAACCGGGCAGATGGTTGGCTTACACATTGAGGAAAAAACAAAGTATACAGACTATTGATAGTATTGATATTGGAGGGAAAGAAATTTTTCAACAAAAATTAATTAAAGAAGCTTTTGTGGACTATTATACCAAACTATATGCCAAAGAGGAGGTGCAGAATGGACTTATAGAAAAATATTTGAACGATAAAAGAGTTACAAAAATTACTGTTCAACAAAAGGAAAGAATGAATTATCCTATAACAGAGGAGGAGATAATAGTAGCAATTAAACAGTTAAAAACAGCCAAAGCTCCTGGCACGGATGGTTTGACCGCAGTGTATTACAAAACTTTGCAAGCTGAAATGGTGGAACAACTCAGAGATTTATTTTGCAATATTCAACAAGGGGGTAAAATACCCCCATCATGGACAACAGCTTACATATCTCTGATACCAAAAGAACAAATCGGTCCTAAAAAACCAGAGAACTACAGACCAATATCTCTTTTGAATACAGATTATAAAATCTATGCGAAAGTATTAGCCAACAGGTTGATGCCAGTAATCCAAAAGGTGATTCATGATGATCAAGCGGGATTTATCGAGGGCAGACACATGAAGGACAATGTAAGGCAAGTAATAGATTTATTGGAATATCTTGAGAAGAATAAACAGATTCCTGCAGTGCTGGTCTTTTTGGATGCAGAGAAGGCCTTTGATAGAGTGGATTGGAATTTTCTACTAAAGACTTTAAAAAAGATGGATTTTGGGGATCAATTTATACAGGCAATTTCAGCAATTTACCAAGAGCAAAAGGCACAGATCATTATTAATGGAAGTTTGACAACAGAGTTCAAAATTGAAAAAGGAACAAGACAGGGATGTCCGTTGTCCCCACTTTTATTTATTTTAACACTAGAAGTCTTGCTAAATACAATACGGGACTCTAATATCTTGAAAGATATAATGATTAGGCAAGAGGATTACAGAATAAAGGCATTTGCAGACGATCTGGTTGTTACCCTATCACAACCAATGGAATCAATAATCCTGATGAAGGACATTATACAAGACTATGGTAAAGTTTCAGGTTTTAGACTGAATCCAAAAAAGACTAAAATGTTAGCTAAAAACATGACACAAGATCGTAAACATGAGCTTGAAAGGAGGGCAGGTTTTGAGATTGTACCAAAGGTAAAATATCTAGGAGTTCAGGTTGCAGAATCAAACATGAAATTGTTTCAAAATAATTATGAGGTGTTGTGGCGAGAGGTTCAGAAAGACATGGAGACTTGGAAAAAACTGCAGCTGTCTCTACTTGGAAGAATAGCAGCAGTTAAGATGAACATTTTGCCAAGATTTCTTTTTTTGTTTCAAATGAT
The DNA here is from genome assembly GCF_059756535.1 of Pantherophis guttatus. Lineage (NCBI taxonomy): Eukaryota > Metazoa > Chordata > Lepidosauria > Squamata > Colubridae > Pantherophis > Pantherophis guttatus. Next base: position 66,237,793 of record NC_142067.1, read on the forward strand.
TCCGGTGCTTAAAAGTGATAAACAATTGAAAGTTTGGCAAACTGGAGTGAATAAGTTCGTCTGGAACGAGAAAAAGCCGAGAGTGAAATTGAAAATTATGCAAGATGTTCCAGAAAGAGGAGGTCTTAAACTTCCAAACCTACAGTTATATTATGATGAAGCAGCTTTAACTTTAACAAGTGATTGGTTTGGAAGGAAAAAGGCTGGAATACTGAATGCAGAAAGTTTTGATCTTGAATTTGGATGGCATGCTTATTTATTTTATGATGACAAAGTTGATAAAGTATTTAAAAGTCATATACTTAGAGACTCCTTGATGAGAGTTTGGAAGAAGCACCGATTCAAATGGGATTATAAAATACCGCTATGGCTGGATCTTGGTCATATTTTGTGGAATACAAATATAATGTCACTCGGGGGGGTTTTATACAAAGAGGTTCTTTTTACAGATGCGGGCAGATGGCAGCTGAAGACATTGCAGACACTGTTGGACGAAGGGATTAATTTAACTTGGTTACAATATAATCAATTACAATTGAGATGGAAAGAGGACCAAAAAACTGGTATTATGTTGCATGAGGAAGAATTGGTTAGACATATAAAAGAGAAAGGTCCAATGCATATCAAAAGGCTTTATAATGTTTTGTTAGAAAGGGATTCAGAAACTGAATTAGTTAAAGATTGTATGATTAAGTGGGCACAAAATTTTGAAAAACCAGTGATGTTGGAAACATGGGAAAAAATTTGGGTTCAGAATGTTAAATTTACACAGTCGCAGAACCTGAGGGAAAATTTCTATAAAATGTTTTATAGATGGCATTTAGATCCCAAAAAGTTGTCATGTATGTACCCTAATGTTCAGCCAAAATGTTGGAGATGTGAATGTTTGGATGCTACGTATTATCATGTTTGGTGGACCTGTAGGAAAGTTAAGGCTTTTTGGATAAAAATTTGGTGGGTCATGCAGAATGTTTTGAAGAAAAAAATTCAATTCTCTCCACAATTGTTTTTATTGGGTATAGTTAAGGGTTTTACGTCGGGTGAAACAAAACTGATATTGTATATGATAACAGCAGCAAGATTGTTGATAGGTAAATATTGGAAAAATGAAGCTTTGCCCACTATTGAGGAATGGACTTTGAAGATGGCCAGTTTTGCAGAGATGGCGAAGATTTCAGCATACTTAAAAGATTGTTCACAAGAGATTTATGAATGGGAATGGAAAAGGTGGATAGAATATGTTCAGAACAAATATCAAACTAGAAAGTATCAAATAGCTTTTATTTGAAAATAATGTATTAGAAATATTTTAATGGAACGAGGGTAAAAAGAAAAATTATAAAGGGGAGGGAGGGGTTCAAGTTTTTACACAAGTTTTATATTAAGGGGTTTTTTTTTCTCTTTTTTTTCTCTTTCTTTACCAGATATGAGTATAATATAGGGAAGTCTGGGGGGAGAGGAGGGTTAGGGAGGGTTAGGGAGGTTGGGAAGTTTGGGGTGGGTGGTGGTGGGGGAAAGGGGTGAAAATGTAATTGTAAAACTTTTGCAATAAAAAAAAAAAGAAGAGGATAAGATTGAGATTGCCCGGGAATACTACGCAGCACTATATAAAGAGGAAGAAGTACCAAGAGAGAAAATCGAACAATACCTGGCAAATGAAGAACTCACATTGATAGGAGAGGGAGAGAGGGATATGTTGAACAGAGAGGTTACAATAGAGGAACTGAAGACAGCAATTTCAAAACTTAAAAATAATAAGTCACCAAGTCCGGATGGTTTACCAGGAGAATTGTATAAATGTCTGGAGGAAATACTGTTACCCAAATTATTAGAAATTTGCAATGAGGCGCTGATGGGCTCCAAAATTCCAGATTCGTGGAGGGAAGCACATATCACGTTACTACCAAAAGAAGATACCGATCCAAAACAAATACAAAATTATAGGCCAATTTCCCTTTTAAATTCGGATTACAAAATTTTTATGAACGTAATGGCAGAAAGAATAAAGAAAATATTAAATACCTTGATACATACGGATCAAAATGGATTCCTCCCAGGAAGGCAAATAAGAAATAATATAAGAATAGTGATTGACACCTAAGAATACTACGAAGCACACTCAGACAAGCAGATGGCACTAGTCTTCTTAGATGCCCAGAAAGCATTCGATAATTTAAATTGGGAATTTATGGTCAAACAAATTAAGAAAATGGAATTTGGAGAAAATTTTGAGAGAATGATAAGAACAATCTATGACAAACAAAGGGCGAGTATATTAGTGAATGGGGGCATGACCAACATATTTCAGATTAGGAAGGAGGTAAGACAAGGATGCCCTTTGTCACCATTACTGTTTATATTGGCTTTAGAAACTCTGCTAAGAAGAATTAGGAATAACGATGAAATAAAGGGACTGAAGATTAGGAGAGAGGTATACAAAACACAGGCATTTGCTGACGATGTGGTTCCATGGAGGAACCACTAGAAACAGGACAAAAAATTCTGGAGGAATTAAGTAGATATGGAGAAGTATCTGGATTTAATTTAAACAAAACCAAAACTAAAGCGCTGGTCAAAAATGTGACGGAAGAGCAAAAGAAAGAAATAGAAAAAATGCTGGGCTTGCAAATTGCCAAAAAAATAAAATACCTAGGAATCTGGATAACACCAAGATGCTCAGCCTTAAAAGAGGACAATTATGTGCCCTTGATTTAAAAAAATTAAGCAAGATTTAGAGAGATGGGGGAAACTGCAATTGTCACTCTTGGGTAGGATAGCTTCAATAAAAATGAGTATCCTGCCCAAGATGTTATATTTGTTTCAAACTACACCGGTTAACTTGGATAAAATTTTTTTCTTGGAATTGAATAAATCTATTAGGAAATTTATCTGGGGGGGGGGGGAACCCAGAATTTCATTTAAAATATTACAGGATAAAAGGAGTAGGGGGGGTTTCGGACTCCCAGCTTGGGAAATATATTATAAGGCAGCTAATTTAGTGTGGATAAGGGAATGGGTCACCCTAGAAAACAAAAGGATTTTAACACTGGAAGGGCATGACCTGCAGAGAGGGTGGCACGCGTATTTATGGGATAAAGATAGAAAAAAAAAACATATTTTCATAGACATAAAATAAGGGACACATTAATACAGACTTGGACGGAGATCAGGTAAAAGCAATACATGAGAGTCCTGAAGTGGCTTTCTATAATGGAAGCCAAGATATATCCCAATATGATAGGAATGGAAAAAATGTGTAGATATGAAGGATATCCTAGATAGCGACGGAAACCTTAAATCTAATTATACACTGAGAGAACAAGGTATTAATATTGACTGGTGGCCATACCTACAAATTAAGCCTCGATACCAAAAAGACAAGGAAGAATTTGGTATAGAGATGGGACCAAATGGATTCGATAAGGTATTGATAGGGTCGGAGAAAAAAATATTGGCTAAATTATACAATTATTTATTAGAATATGATAGGGCAGAGGAGATAGTTAAAGACCAGATGATTGTGTGGGCAAAGAACATTGGACATAGTATAAATTTGAATGATTGGGAAATAATTTGGAATAAGAACTATAAATTGACGAGAGCAGTAGCGTACAAAGAAAATCAATACAAAATGTTATACAGGTGGCATCTAGCCCCCACAAGGTTAGCAAAAATCTACCCCAATACAAAACCAAATTGTTGGAAATGTGGCCATCACCAGGGTACCTTCTTCCATATGTGGTGGACATGCCCCGAAGCGACGAAATACTGGAAAAAAATTTGAACATGGATACAAGAAATAATTGAAGAAAATATGGATATGATACCTGAAACATTTCTCCTGGGAATACTAAAAAGGACATATGAGAAAAAAAAGAGATACTTAATCATACACATTATCACGGCTGCCAGATTAATATATGCACAATATTGGAAAGAAAAGGGATTACCACCGGAAGAGCATATAATTAGAAAAATATTTGAGTGCGCAGAGATGAGTAAATTAACATATTATTTTAATGATGATGATAGTTCGGAATATTATACGGTGTGGGAAAGGAGGGAAGATAAAATAAAAGAAGGAATAAGGGGGGGACTTCCGGTGGCACCGCAGGCGCCGAAGACGCTCCTTTTGTGAGCTCCTTTTTGCGATCTTGTAAAGCCGCTAGAACAGCGCAAATCAGCTGTCTAGTGACTTGAAAACTTTCTCCCTGGGAAAAGGGGAGGAAGAGAGCAGACGGGCATAGGTAGAGCTCCCCAAGGAGCCCCAGGAACAATTCTGGGGCTCGAAGGGTGAGAGCTCCCTGGAAGCCCGACAGAGCTCCGGATCCAGGACGTTTCTGCTTTAAGCAAAAGAAGATGCCGCGACCACCCCTGCAAACAATGCTTGGAATAAACATCATTCAGAAGCAGGCTGAGCAAACTCAGGAGATATCAGATTTGCAAGTACTGAACTTTAACTCCAAATGTGTATTACTTCCTTCTGACTCATTAAGGGGAGAAAGTGAAACCAAGATTAATAATAATAATAATAATAATAATAATAATAATAATAATAATAATAATAATAATAATAATAACAACAACAACAACAACAACAACAACTCCTCCAAGGAGCTCTACCTTGTCATGGTGGAGGGGCTTGCGTGCTCTAGTGATCCTAAGGGCTATGCTGAACAGGTGCAACCATATCAGACAGACCTTAGGTGAAGGGCCAGACAAAATTTGCTCCACAACCCATTCAAACATGGTGAATACAAAAAAAAAAATGAAATTTATGCCGGCTGAACCATCGCCCGGATTAACAAGGGTTCCGTTGGATGCTATGCCTCCTGGGCATTCTACGCAAAATGAGTTACAGGGCTCAGCTTCCTCTGCTAGGCAACCAGGGCATGGAGCTGACAAGCTACTGGTAGAAAAACCCAAAAAGCGAAAAATCTGGACTAGGGAAGAAAACACCTCTATTATGGAAGCTTACTATCAGTCTGAGCCAGCAAAACGTGGATTTCAAAAACGAATGTATCAGATTTGGAAGATGAACCATACGGACTGTGACACCAGTGAACAAGGGTTAATGGACCAACGACGTGTAATCCTAAACCTCAAATTTTTCACTACAGAAGAATTAATAGCAATAGAAGAGAAAGCAATTAATGGTCTGAGTACATCAACAAAGAAGAGTAACATCAAGAATGATTTCCAGACTCAAAAGCAAATTGAGGAAGAAAGGGAGGAAGAGGATACTGAAATGGATGAGGATAAAGAACAAGGAAGGACTAAAGAACAAACACCAGCAGATAGTGCTCAATTAGCTGGAAAAATAAAGCATCAAATGGAAGATGATGAAAGAACACGTTTTCCAAAGCTGAACCAAGTGAACTGGAAAGAATTGAGAAATGTACTAAAAAAGGTCAATGAGGCTGTGCAAACTATTTTTTTTTTTTTTTGATTTATATGCCACCCTTCTCCAGAGACTCAGGGTGGCTTACAATATGCTAAGCAATAGCCTTCATCCTTTTGTATATTTATACAAAGTCAGCTTATTGCCCCCACAATCTGGGTCCTCATTTTACCTACCTTAGAAAGGATGGAAGGCTGAGTCAACCTTGAGCCTGGCGAGATTCGAACCTGCAGTAATTGCAGGCAGCTGGTCTTAATAACAGGGTGCTTTAGACCACTGTACTACCAAGGCTCCTTTGAACCACTACATTAGCTGAAACAAACCAACTGATGTATGCAGCAGCCGTCATAACCACCAAAGAACTGGGGTTGAAAATACAAAAGAACCAAAGAGGCAAGAAGGGGAAGCCTAAGTGGGAAATTCGGTTAGAATTGAAGATCAAAAAAGTACGTGGAGATTTGAGCAACTTGAAGAACCTAAGGCAAGGTCAGCTAAAGAACAAGCAGGTCAAAAGCAGCCTGGAAGCAAGATACAATCTGAGGAATAAGGAGATTGCGGTAGTAATTGAAGAGCTGAAGCAGAGGGTTGTTGCCATCGCTGAAAAGATTAAAAGGTATGAAAACCGAGTAACTCAGTTCAAGGAAAACTCACAGTTCAGAGCAAATCAGCACCAGTTTTATAAGAGCTTAAAAAATGGAGATGGAGTAACAACAAATGAAAAGCCTGATAAAGAGAAAGCTCTGAAATTCTGGAAAAATTTGTGGGAAAACAACAAGAAGCACAACAGAAATGCAAAATGGATCAAACAGGTTGAGGACTCTATTAAAGTGCATAAAATGGAAGATGTGAAAATAACAAAAGCAATGGTGCAAAGACAGTCAAGAAAAGTGAAGAACTGGAGTGCACTGGACCGGATGAGCTGCATGGCTTCTGGTTAAAGGCACTTACAAGTGTGCACAAAAGATTGGCAACCCAGATGAACCAAATCCTAAAAACATCGAAAATGATGATGGATGACAACTGGAAGGACATTTTTGATCCAAAAAGATAAAGAAAAAGGAAAAGACCCTGGAAACTATAGGCCAATCACCTGTTTGCCAACAACATACAAGCTTCTTACTGGTATCATTGCAAACCAAATCTATGGATACCTGGAAAGAAATAACTTGCTTCCTGTAGAACAGAAAGGATGCTGTAAAAACTCAAGAGGAACAAAGGATCAATTGCTGATTGACAAGCTAATCCTAAAGAACACAAAGAAAAGAGGAAGCAACCTGTTCATGGCTTGGATAGACTATAAGAAAGCATTTGATTCAGTTCCCCATAGCTGGATCAAGAAATGCCTGGAAAGGACTTCCGGTCTGGCTTCCGTCGCCACTAGACAGTCCCTTGTGACCGCCAGCCCCGCTGCCTGTAAAGAGCCGCCTTTATATCTGAAAGGTGGCTTGAAAAACTCCATTTCCTGATGGAAATGTGAGTTAGAGCAGGCGAGGGCAGGTAGAGCCCTCTGCAAAGTCCCCAGAGTTTTTTTTTTACTCTTGGGGACGAGCAGAGTGGGGCTCCCTATTTCCGCTCGCCGCTGCTCCGGGCTTCGGGAGGACTCTGCCTTTTTGCAGAGCTAGGCGCCGGGATCGGACCAACTAATAAAATAACAGATGGCTTAGTTAAAGAGAGCAAGATTTGTACCTGGGACCCTAAACCGCAAGTATTTTTAATGATTTTACAAGTGCTTCTAATTGAACGGAAAAAATAAGTTTAAAATGGCGACTCCTGAGGCTTGAGAAGAAAGCCGAAAGTTAAAGTCCTTCCGTAATAAGCTACATAGTAGCGAAATATACAGTGCCGGCTAGACTAGAAGGAAAATATCCATTTTAAGTTTCTTTTTCCTTGGAGATCTGTATTTGATCTTGTTTGGGGAAAAGTTTTCTTTAAAAAAAAAAAAGAGCTTTTTTTGTGTGGCAGGATGGCGTTTAAACAAGCAGTGTGGGGGGGTGTTCCCCCATCCACAATTATCTGAAAAAGCTTTGAGCCTACAGACTCTGCAGAATGGTTTTAATTTAAAAGAATTTCTTCAGGAGGAAATGGCAAAATATCATGAGACTGTGAACCAGAAATTTGAAAAATTAAGGCAGGAAATTAAAGAAATGATACAACTAAAGTACGATAATTTGCAACGAAAGATTGTAACAGTGACTAATGCTTTTTCAGAAGTTGTTATAAAGATGGATACAAATATTAAATTATTAGAGTCTAAAATGGAGGAAGTTGATGATAAGATTTATAATTTGGACAATAAAATACAAAGAATTGAAAATGACTTGATAAATATTCAAGACAATAGTTTAGAAGTAAAATCTAAAAAGGAAGCTGGTCATGAGACTTACAATGCAGAAGATATAAAGCAAGGGATTGAAAAAGAAGTTGTAATGATGCAATACAGGCTCACAGAATTTGCCGTCAGAATGAGAGGATTACAGGAAAATAATAGAGATGATTTAAGGAAAATATCTGCTCAAGTTCTGGCTGGGATTTTAAAGGTTCATCCTGAGGAGGTATCTTGTAAGATTGATAAGGCCTATAGAGTAAATTCTTGGATTGCAAAGCAAAGGCAACTGCCTAGAGATGTGGTGATTTATTTCACAGATAAAGAAATAAGAAATGATATTGTGCAAAAATCCTTTAATTCTACTCTACAACTGTATGGAAGAAAGATCTGGATATATAAAAAATTGCCGCCTAAGATGTTAAAAGATAGAAAGAAATTTGGACTTTTGGTGACTGAGCTTAAAAAACAAAATATTTCATTCAGGTGGGATGTTCCAATTGGTATAATATTGAGATATCAAGGAGAAAGATATCAGCTAGATACTGTAGAAAAAGCGGAAGAATTTTACTACAAGGTCCTTAAAAAGCAAAATCAACAAGAGATAGAAATTCAAGAAAAGCAGAAGGAGGTGGAAGTAATGAAGAAACAACAAGCTATAGAGGTCTCTACAGATGAGCCGCTTTTGGATTCTCTTTCAAACGTCTCAGATGGATTATTTAATACAAGAGAGGCTGGATTCTAATGTAACGACTTATCAAGTCACAAACCAGCATGGAAATCAATCAGTTGATACACAATTTATAGAACCAGAAGGGAGATTTAAGCCACAAAAGCAAAACCAACAAGATCAAATTATAGATCAGCATGAAAACCAAACAGTCGATACACAACTTTTTATTCCATCATTATTCCATATTTTACGACCTTTTTATTCCATCAAGCGGGCTTGGCCTGATCTCTTCCCTTTTTAAAATATGTAAATTTTAATCTGTTTTTAAATTATTGGGGTATTTTAATTTGTCTGGGCCAAAAAGTTTAATTTGATTTTATCGGGTTTTTAAATTTTGTGTATTTATGTATTTTATTGTTGGCTGTTCACCGCCCTGAGTCCTTCGGGAGTAGGGCGGTATACAAATCAAATCAAATAAAATAAAATAAATAAATAAAATAAAAATAAATAAAAACTTAAAGAAAAGAATTCAGGATGGAGATCCAACCCACAAAAAGTCAAGAAAAGAAGAAGCAAGTCTCAAAAATAAAAACTTCTAAACTAAACAACAGTGTAATGCCAGTCATTTAAGAGATGATTGAATATATGAAAAGATAATTGGCAAAGTATTGGTTTATATTATCCTGAGGAGAGTGACAGACCTCTGCAGTGCTGTACTTTTGGGATGTGAAAAGGGCCTTAAACTGAATGGATTGGAACTATCCCTTTTTTTTTGGACTCTTTGATAAATATACTACGTTTATGCTGAGTTACAAGGCAAGAGAGTTATGGGATTGGGGCACGCAGAAGATCTGGTTGTTACCCTATAACGGTAGTTGGAATTAATAATTTGGATGAAAGACACCTCTACAGACATTATATGGAATATAAATATAAAGTCACTCGGGTGGTTGTTGTTTTTTTATTATTATTTTTATTATGAAGATATTTGCTATTGATGGGGGCAGATGGTAATTGAAGATTGAAGATACTGAAAATAATGTTGGAATTAGGATGTGATGTTACCCTAATATGGGTGATAGAGTTTATAATCTAGCTGAAAGACATTACAGAAGATATTATATGGATTACAAGCTTAAAGTCTTTTTAAGAGGATTTTATTTACATAAGAGAATATTTTTTAGTGGAATGGGCAGAAGAATAAAGGTATTAAGAATTATTAAGTATGGTAGTCTTGTAGGAAAGTGGGTGGAGACAGGTTAGTTTATTGATTGTTTAGTTTAAGAAAAGGGATATTATGTTTAGATATGAATATATGTAAAAGATTTGAGTTAAGAGATATAATGATGGGGGGGAAGGAAATGGGTAGACTATGAACTGAATAAATGTTAAATTAGGATTTATTATATAGTTTTATAGCGGAAGGTTGTTTTGAAATGTTAGATTAATATACATAAAAGATTTGATTTATTATTATGCTAAATTAGGAGTTATTATATAACATTATAGTAGAATGTCATTTTGAAATGTATAGTATAATCTTATTAGAAAGAAAGGGTCAGCATATGGGGATGGAGTAAGGGGATGATAAAGTATTATATAATCTGTTATGAATTTGGGTTTTATTATGAAGAAGTCACAGGGTGAGGGGAGGGTGAGGGGGGTTAGGGAGGAGGGGGGGAAAGGGGGAAAATTTGTATTTGAAAAACTTTTTCAATTAAAAAAAAAGAAAAAGAAAAAAGAAATGCCTGGAAATATTAGGCATCAGCAGCAACATACAAAAATTCATGGAATCTTCAATGAACCTCTGGAAAACGAAACTTATGGCTAATGAAGAAGAACTGGGTGAAGTTGAAATTAAACGAGGCATTTTCCAGGGCGATTCCCTTTCACCCCTACTTTTTATACTCTCAGTGCTACCACTGACAATCATTTTGAAGAAGATGAACTGTGGATACGAACTTGCAAAGAAAGGATTGAAAATCTTGCACTTGATGTACATGGATGATTTGAAGCTGTTTGGTAAAACAAAAGCTGAACTGAATTTATTAATTGAAAACACAAAAGAATTCAGCCAAGACATTGGTATGCAGTTTGGAATTGACAAATGTGCAACAATAGCAACCAAAGCAGGCAAGATCATAGAAGAGGATGGAATAGAACTAGAGAATGAAGAAATGATAAAGGCAGTAAAATCAGAAGAAGGCTACAAGTACTTGGGGATTTTAGAAGCCTCTGACTTAATGCATAATAAAGTCAAGGAATCAAATTCAGCCAAGTACATTCGGCGAATTCGTAAGGTATTAATGTCCAAATTGAGTGGAAGAAACATCATAAAAGCCATAAATACCTGGGCTATACCTGTGATTAGATACTCTGCAGGAATAATTGACTGGACCCAGATAGAGTTAGACAATTTGGACAGAAAAACAAGGAAGCTTATAACAATGAATCATGCCTTGCACCCTAAAAGTGATGTTGACCGATTATATTTACCAAGAGCAGAGGGTGGTCGAGGACTCATACAAGTAAAGCAGACTGTAGAAGAAGAAAAACACAGCTTGAATGATTACAAAGAACCAATGATTAAGGAAGTAAATAAAGGAGACTTTTTAAAGACAACTAAAACAAAAGCAGAATATAAGAAAGAAGTAATTGAGCAGCGAGCTGAAAATTGGAAAAGCAAAGCTCTGCATGGCCAATACTTGAAAAGTATTGAAGGCAAAGCTGACCAGAATCTAACTTGGAACTGGTTAAGATCAGGAGTACTGAAAAAAGAAACAGAAAGCTTTATTTTGGCAGCTCAAGAACAAGCCCTAGCCACAAACTGCATGAAGGCAAAAATTCAACATGTTACCACCAACAGCAAATGCCGCCTCTGTAATGAGAAAGATGAGACAGTCGACCACCTGATCAGTGGATGCAGCAAAATTTCACAAACTGACTACCTACAACACCATGACCGTGTTGCTAAGATCATTCACTGGAAATTGTGCCAGAAGTTTGGATTTGAGTACAGCAAAAACCACTGGGAATATCAGGTTGAGAAAGTTTTAGAGAATAAGAAACTCAAGATCTTGTGGGACTTTAGGATTCAGACTGACAGGCACTTGGTCCACAACACACCTGACATAACAATAGTTGAAAAGAAAAAAGTATGGTTCATTGACATTGCAATACCTGGTGATGCACGGATTGAAGATAAGCAGCAAGAAAAAATCACAAAGTACTGGGACTTGCAAATTGAAGTTGAGCGACTGTGGAAAAAGAAATTGTGTGTTGTCCCGATTGTAATTGGAGCCCTTGGAGCAATACCCAAAGGGCTACCCCGCTATTTAGAAATTCTAAATTTGCTGGACTTGAACATTTTGACTCTACAAAAAACCACCTTACTTGGAACAGCTTACATCCTCCGACGATACCTTAACAGTTCCTAGGTCCTCGGTTAGGACTCAAGCTGCTGAGCTATTAACCAGCCTCAAAAGCTGTGAATCTCACTAAAGATTAACCAATAAATAATTAATAATAATAATAATAATAATAATAATAATAATAATAATAATAATAATAATAATAATAATAATAATAATAATAATAATTTTATTTATATACCGCCCTTCTACCGAAGGATTCGGGGCGGTGTACAGCCAAGATTAAAAACATAAATCTACAATATCATAGTTAAAATTAATTAAAATCATTAAATAGTTTTGGCCAAATTTTAAAACCCAATATTAAAACCCAGTTTAAAATCATTCAGTTAGACAGCCCTACCTGTCGGAACAGTAGGGTCTTGAGGGCACAGCGAAGGACTCGGAGGTCAGAGATGTGACAAATATCCAGGGGCAATTCATTCCAAAGGGCAGGAGCTCCGACAGAGAAGGCTCTCCTCCTGGGTATCGCCAGCCAACATAACTTGGCCAACGGTACCCTGAGGAGTCCCTCTCTGTGGGAGCGGACTGGTCGGTGGGAGGCTATTGGTGGCAGAAGGCAGTCCCATAAATATCCTGGTCCTATGCCATGGAGAGCTTTAAAGGTGGTGACCAACACCTTGAATTGCACCTGGAAGACCACTGGGAGCCAGTGCAGCTCGTGCAGGAGAAGTGTTACATGAGGTGCACCCATAACCACCCACGCAGCCACATTCTGGACCAGTTGGAGCCTCCAAGTGCGCTTCAAGGGGAGCCCCATGTAGAGAGCATTACAATAGTCCAGACGGGAGGTGATGAGGATGTGAGTGACCATGCACAAGGCTTCCCGGTCCAGAAAGGGACGCAAATGGCGATTGAGCTTTAATGGGGCTTTAATGGGGCTTTAATGGGGCATGAAAGCAAAAGTTTAAAAGGAAAGTTTTGTTTAGCGCTGGCAGCCCCTGTTCAAAATTAGAGATTTCTGCTTAAAAAAAAAAAAGATTAAAGGCTAAAAAGACTACAGCAGTGATCTTAAAAAAAAAAGGATTGATATTATTTAAAGACTGGGAATTTTTGGATTTGGTGGATTTATTGTTCTGGCTGCTGTATAAATTCAAATTGGAACTAAAAATGGCTTCAAAACAAATAAAGACTATTGTACCCAAAAGTGCTGAGAGCTCGCCAGCTCAAACGTCCAAATTGCAATTGCTCTCTATTCCAACAGAACCAACAATATTAACACTTGAAATGTTGCAGGAAGCCCTTAAAACACAAGCCTCTGCTACAGAAAAAAAATTGCTTCAGTGTTTGAGGATAAAATTCGAGATATTGCTGAGGAGATAGTTCAAATTAAATAGATTATTCAAAAACGAAATCAAGAAATTAGAGAAGATATTATCATGGCAGTTCAAGGTCTGGCAGGCCATATTGAAGCAGTAGATGGAAAAGTGGAAGAAATTAAGCAGTCTAATGAGAACTTGGAAAATAAAATGGTGGAGGTCCAGGATAAGATGGAAAGAGCAGAGGCTAATGTGATAATGATACAATATAAAGATATGGAATTTGCTTTGAGAATAAGAGGCCTCAAAGAAAATAAGCAAGAGAATTTGAGAGAGATCTTTTCAGAAGCATTTGCACAGATAATGGGAGATCAAAAAGCAAATCTTGAATGACAAATTGACAAAATTTATCGTGTCAATTCATGGGTTGCCAGACAGAAACATTTACCAAGAGACATTGTAGTTTATTTTACAACAAGGAGAATACACAATGAAATCCTACAAATCACTTTTAAAAATAAACTTCAAGTGCAGGGGCAGGAGGTTTTAATACTGAAAGAAATCCCCACCAAAATGTTGAGAGCCAGAAGGGATTATTCCTTTCTGGTGGAAGAACTGAGAAACCATCAGATACAGTACAGATGAGAAGTTCCAGCTGGATTAGTGGTGAACTATTCAGGAGAAAGATATCATTTTAACTCAGTGTGGAAGGCAAGAGATTTCTACACCAATGTATTAAAGGCTGGATGCCCACAGCCCCCAGAAGCTAGAAGGAAGACGGAAGCAGAGGGGGCAAGAAAGGGGGAGAAGGAAGAATTGTTGGCTCAGGCCCAAAAGGGAGCTTTGATTACTCAAGAAGAATTAATATAACTTTCGACTACTGTTCAAGCCTTGGAGATAGAAGAACCTAAGAATCAAAGACAGACCCGAGCAGCAGCCAAGCGTCAAGAAGAATTAAGAGTGCAGCAACTTCAGATGATTCAAGACACTACAAAAACAGAAGCAGTGGGAGGAGCAAAGCCAGAAAGTAAAATGCATGGAGATTTCCAGCAGATGCTCCAAATGCTTCAGGGGGCCAAGAATGGCAACTAGATTTTTGACTTGGAATGTTAATGGTCTAAATTCATCACAAAAGAGGAGAAAAATATTTCATTATTTGAAACAGTTTAAAAATGATGTAATCTGACTACAAGAGACTCACATTAGAACAAAAGATCAAAAATATTTTATAAATGCAAGGTTAGGTATACATTTTGTTGCATCTGCTCCCGAGAAGAAGAATGGTATAGTTATATACCTAAAAAAAGATTTAATTGCCAAATTAATTGAAGGAGATGATCAAGGAAGATTTATAGCAATTGAACTTTTAATAAAAGGAGAAAAATACTTTTAATTGGAGTCTATGCACCGAACCAACAACAGGAAAATTTTTATAAGCTTTTACATTCCAAGTTATTACAATGGGATTATAAATCATGTATCTCACTGGGCGATGGGAATGGAGTTTTGGACACTAAAAAAGACAAGAAGGGGCTCTTGCAGAATATATCAACGTGTTCCAGATTGCCAAAATCGTTTTTTGAAATGATGGATGATATGGAGTTGAGAGATATCTGGTGAGAGAGGAACCCCGAAGAAAAAGACTTTACCTTTTTTTCTGATAGACATCAATCCTTCTCTAGGATTGATTTTATATTAATTACTAATGATCTTTTTTCTAGGGTGAAGAAGACGAAGATCTGCCCAAGAGTTTTAACGGATCATAGTCCAGTTTGGATGGAATTAGAGTATGGAATGGGATCTAAGAGGTCTTGGAGGTTAAATGAAAATCTGTTTAGATATGAGGAAAATGTAACAGAATGTAAAAAATTTATGAGATGATTTTTTATTATAAATATGCATAAGGGTACATCTATGGAAATGGTTTGGGATGCAAGTAAACCATATATGAGAGGTATTTTGATATATTTGAATAATAAACACAGACGTAAACAGGGGAAAAAAAGGAAGGACTTGGAAGAGGAAATTTAAAAAAAGAACAAGCTTTGATATTGAGCCCAGCAGACAAGAAAATAAAAGAGGCAATTAACTTATTGTGAGGGCAATTTAATATGTTAATGGCAGATCAGGTCACAACTAATTTGCAATATGCTAAACATAATACTTTTTGCAATGCTAATAAACCAGGGAGATGGTTAGCATATCTGTTAAGGAAAAAACAAAAGTCACGGACCATAGAGAAAATAGAATATAAAGGTAAAGAGGTTTATCGGCAAAATATGATTAAAAAAGCATTTTTAGAATTTTATGCGAGGTTGTATGCTAGTGATAAAATTCAAAGTATAGATATAGATAGATACTTACAGAAAGAGAATATTCCTACAATTACAAAAGAGCAAAGGGAGGGTCTAAATCAATCAATAACTTCTGAAGAGATTTTTGCAACTTCCGGTTTCCTTGTCTTCGGCGACGGCGGCGCTCTTTGAAGCTCCGCCAGCCCCGCCGCCTGTAGAGCCGCTTCACGATCGAGAAGCGGCTCGAAAACTTCAAAATCCTGAGGATTGTTGGAGGAGAGATAGCAGGGCACAGGTCGAGCCCCTGTAACCCCCCAGGGAATCGTTTCTGGGGAGGAAACAGGCGCGGCTCCCTTCCAACCTGCTGAGACTCCGGGCGGCGTGGGACGATTCTGCTCCTGCAGAACAAGCCGGCTGCAGGAAACTTAAAGCGAAAGAACCAGCTTTAATAAACAGCGAAACTACCTGAATCCTGAAATTTGGAAACGCAAGTATTAGCACTTTGTTGACTTTTCAATCTGAGAAAATGCGAATGAGTGAAAGTGCTTTGAAAAAACATGGCGTCTAGCTTCAGAGTTAACGAGCCAGCGAGTGTGGATTGGTGAAGTTATTTTGTTTTGCTACAAAGTTTCCAAGTTGCTACTAAGCTGCCTTGCTTGTTATAAGAGAAATAACTGGGAAATTTTTTTCCCTTTTCAATATTGGACTCTGCTTTATTTTAACCCTTGTTTGATCAAATCTGGGGGACTTTTTTAGAAGTCTTTGTGCAGGAGGGAAAGGAAAAGGAACTTCCCTCTTTAGAAAAACTAGATCATGAGCCAGGATGGCTTCAAAGAAGCAGGAAGGGAAGGCATTAGGGGGGGGATCCCCCACACACAAACAGCAAACGCAACTTCCCCCTGCTCAACAGCTACAAACTCAGAAAAAAGAATTTGATGTGGGAGATTTAAAAGAATTTATTTCTAAAACTCTGGATGACAAATTTCAAAAATGTCAACAGGAGATAGATGATAAATTTCAAAAATCACATCAGGAACTTATGCAGGAAATTAATGAAGTCAAAGACATGGTGAAACAGAATCAAAATAAGGTGACCAAAAAAATATCAGAAGTGGCGTCTGGCCTGGCAGAATTTATTGGGAAAGTTGATTATAAAGTTGAAGAATTCAAATCAGAAGTTAATGTCAAGATGAAAGACAATGATTATAAAATTGATGAAGTTGATAATAAAATGCAGAGAATTGATGATGAGATTGTTATGATACAATTCCGGGCGATGGAATTCGCCATACGGCTTCGGGGAATTCGAGAGGAGGAGAGACAGGATTTGAGACAAGTTTGTTCTGAAGCCTTGGCCAAGATTCTACAAGTTAATCCTGATGTGGTATTTCACAAAATAGATAAAACCTATAGAGTGAACTCTTGGGTGGCCAGACAAAGACAACTGCCTAGAGATGTGGTCATATACTTTACAGAAAGAGGAATTAGAAATGATATCCTGCAAAAATCTTTTTATACTTCTGTACAAGTGGGGGGTTCACGACTTCAAATCTTTAAAGAATTACCTCCTAAAATGCTGAAAGCCAGAAAAGAATTTGGTTTTCTTGTTAAGGAACTGAGAAATTTACAGATACCCTTCCGGTGGGACGCACCAGCTGGGTTAATTTTTAGATATAAGGGAGAAGGGTATCGGTTGAATACCGTGGAGAAGGCACAACACTTTTACACTACTATTCTTAAGGAAAGAACACCATCTCCACGTACATCCACAGTTTTGGAGATTAAAGAGAGTGAAGAGAGGCAATTGCAAGAACAGTCCAAGCAGGAATTAGAAGTAGTGCAAGGTGCAGAAGGAGGTTTTCTGAGTGAGCCCTTGTTGGATTCTTCTCCAATTTTGGATTTGATTCAGTTGACAGAAGTTAAAGATCAACGTATAACTAGAGCCCAATCCAAGCTACTTAAACAAAAGCAACAACAACAACAGGAAAGACAAGACAAGAAGGCAGTTAAGAGTATCGTACAAGAGAGTGGAGCTATGGGAGGAGCGAGATCGAAGCTCTCGGATGAACTTCAAATATTTTGCTCTGTGCTCCAGAAAGAGGCTGATGACCTTTAAGTGTCTATCTTGGAATGTCAATGGGTTGAATTCAGCACAGAAAAGGAAGAAATTATTTACATATTTGAAACAATTTAATAATGATATAATATGTTTACAAGAAACGCATATCACAACTCAAGATCAAAAATATTTGATAAATTCAAAACTAGGAGCACATTATATATCTTCAACTTCGCAGAAAAAGAATGGTGTGGTTATTTATGTAAATAAAAAATTAACAGCGAAAGTTATAGAAGCAGATCAAGATGGTAGGTTTGTAGCAATTGAATTGCTCACAGCAAATGGTCAAATTCTTTTGATTGGAATTTATGCTCCCAACCAACAACAGGATTATTTTTACAAGATGTTACATACTAAAATATTGCAATGGGACTATAGATCTATTTTAATTATGGGAGACTGGAATGGAGTAATTGATTCTAAACTAGATAAAAAGAGCTTGGCAAAGTCTAGAATTAGATTACCACAGACTTTTTTTGATATGAAAGAAGATATGGAATTAAAAGATGTTTGGAGAATACATAATCCAAATGAATTGGACTATACTTTTTTTTCGGATAGACATAGATCTTTTTCTAGGATTGATTTTATCCTGTTGTCAAATGATCTACTTGTTAAGACAAAAAGAACAAAGATTTTTCCAAGAACTCTGACTGACCATAGCCCTGTATGGATAGAAATTGAGATGGATAAGGTTGAGAGACGTTCTTGGAGATTAAATGAGAACTTGTTTAGATATGAAAAAAATACAATAGAACTTAAAAAGCACTTGAAAGAATTTTTTGAAATAAATTTGAATAAAGGTACCCCAATTGAAATTGTTTGGGATGCAAGTAAAGCTTATATGAGAGGGGTACTCATCTACATGAACTCTAAACATAGACTGCTCCGACAAAAGAAAAGATCTGAGTTGGAAATGGAAATAAAGAATAAAGAACAGTTACTTATTAAAAATCCAACAGATGAAAGAATACGAAGTGCTATAAAACTTTTGAAAGACCAATTTCAAATGCTTATGGCGGAACAAGTTGCAACAAGTTTACAATATGCGAAGCATAATACATTTTGCAACGCTAACAAACCGGGCAGATGGTTGGCTTACACATTGAGGAAAAAACAAAGTATACGGACTATTGATAGTATTGATATTGGAGGGAAAGAAATCTTTCAACAAAAACTAATTAAAGAAGCTTTTGTGGATTATTATACTAAACTATATGCCAAAGAAGAGGTGCAGAATGGACTTATAGAAAAATATTTAAAGGATAAGAGAGTTACAAAAATTACTGATCAACAAAAGGAAAGAATGAATTATCCTATAACAGAGGAGGAGATAACAGCAGCAATTAAACAGCTAAAAACAGCCAAAGCTCCTGGCACGGATGGTTTGACTGCAGTGTATTACAAAACTTTACAAGCTGAAATGGTGGGACAACTTAGAGATTTATTTTGCAATATTCAACAAGGGGGTAAAATACCCCCATCCTGGACAACTGCTTATATATCTTTGATACCAAAAGAACAAGTTGGTCCTAAAAAACCAGAGAACTACAGACCAATATCTCTTTTGAACACAGACTATAAAATTTATGCGAAGGTATTAGCCAACAGGTTGATGCCAGTAATCCAAAAGGTGATTCATGCGGACCAAGCGGGATTTATTGAGGGCAGATATATGAAGGACAATGTAAGGCAAGTAATAGACTTATTGGAATATCTTGATAAGAATAAACAGATTTCTGCAGTGCTGGTTTTTTTGGATGCGGAGAAGGCCTTTGATAGAGTGGATTGGAATTTTCTACTAAAGACTTTAAAAAAGATGGGCTTTGGGGACCAATTTATACAGGCGATCTCAGCAATTTATCAAGAGCAAAAAGCACAGATTATTATTAATGGAAGTTTGACGACAGAGTTTAAAATTGAAAAAGGAACAAGACAGGGATGTCCGTTGTCCCCACTTTTATTTATTTTAACATTGGAAGTCTTGCTAAATATATTCAAAAATTTTGAAAGGCATAATGATAAGGCAAGAGGATTATAGAATAAAGGCATTTGCAGATGATCTGGTGGTTACCCTATCACAACCAATGGAATCAATAATCTTGATGAACGACATTATACAAGACTATGGTAGAGTTTCAGGTTTTAGAGTGAACTCAAAAAAGACTAAAATGATAGTCAAAAATATGACACAAGATCGTAAACATGAGTTTGAAAGGAGGGCAGGTTTTGAAATTGTACCTAAGGTAAAATATCTTGGAGTTCAGGTTGCAGAATCAAACATGAAATTGTTTCAAAATAACTATGAGGTGTTGTGGCGAGAGGTTCAGAAAGACATGGAGACTTGGAAAAAGCTGCAACTGTCTTTACTTGGAAGAATAGCAGCAGTTAAGATGAACATTTTGCCAAGATTTCTGTTTTTGTTTCAAATGATTCCGGTGCTTAAAAGTGATAAACAACTGAAAGTTTGGCAAACTGGACTTAATAAGTTTGTCTGGAACGAGAAAAAGCCGAGAGTGAAATTGAAAATTATGCAAGATGTTCCAGAAAGAGGAGGCCTTAAACTTCCAAACCTACAGTTATATTATGATGCAGCAGCTTTAACTTTAACAAGTGATTGGTTTGGAAGTAAAAAGGCTGGAATATTGAATGCAGAAAGTTTTGATCTTGAATTTGGATGGCATGCTTACTTATTTTATGATGATAAAGTTGATAAAGTATTTAAAAGTCATATACTTAGAGACTCTTTGATGAGAGTTTGGAAGAAGCACCGACTCAAATGGGATTATAAAATACCGCTATGGCTGGATCTTGGTCATACCTTGTGGAATACAAATATAATGTCACTCGGGGGGTTTTTATACAAAGAGGTTCTTTTTACAGATGCGGGCAGATGGCAGTTGAAGACATTGCAGACACTGTTGGATGAAGGGATTAATTTAACCTGGTTACAATATAATCAATTACAATTGAGATGGAAAGAGGACCAAAAAACTGGTATTATGTTGCATGAGGAAGAATTGGTTAGACATATAAGAGAGAAAGGTCCAATGCATATTAAAAGGCTTTACAATGTTTTGCTAGAAAGGGATTCAGAAACGGAATTAGTTAAAGATTGTATGATTAAGTGGGCACAAAATTTTGAAGAACCAGTGATGTTGGAAACATGGGAAAAAATTTGGGTTCAGAATGTTAAATTTACACAGTCGCAGAATTTGAGGGAAAATTTTTATAAAATGTTTTATAGATGGCATCTAGATCCTAAAAAGTTGTCATGTATGTACCCTAATGTTCAGCCAAAATGTTGGAGATGTGAATGTTTGGATGCTACGTATTATCATGTTTGGTGGACCTGTAGGAAAGTTAAGGCTTTTTGGATAAAAATATGGTGGGTCATGCAGAATGTTTTGAAGAAAAAAATTCAATTTTCTCCACAATTGTTTTTATTGGGTATAGTTAAGGGTTTTACACGGGGTGAAATAAAATTAATATTGTATATGATAACAGCAGCAAGATTGTTGATAGGTAAATATTGGAAGAATGAAGCTTTGCCTACTATCGAGGAATGGACTTTGAAGATGGCCAGTTTTGCAGAGATGGCGAAGATTTCAGCATATTTAAAAGATTGCTCACAAGAGACTTATGAATGGGAATGGAAAAGGTGGATAGAATATGTTCAGAACAAATACCAAACTAGAAAGTACCAAATAGGTTTTATTTGAAAACAATGTATTAGAAATATTTTAATGTAAAGAGATAAAGAGGGAAAATTATATAGGGGGAGGGATGGGTTCAGGTATATATATCAGTATTATTAGTTATGAGTATATAATAGGGAAGTCTGGGGGGGAGGGTTAGGGAGGGCTAGGGAGGACGGGAAGTTTGGGGAGGGAGGTGGGGGGGTGAAAAAAAAGGGGTGAAAATGTAATTGTAAAACTTTTGCAATAAAAAAAAAAAGAGATTATGTTTGCAATTAAGCAGTTGAAAGTGGGTAAAGCTCCTGGGACGGATGGTTTGACAGCTGCTTATTATAAACACTTGCAGTTAGAAATGGTGGGACCACTCAAAGAATTATTTACTAACATACAATCTGGAGGAGATGTACCCCCATCCTGGAGGACAGCTTATATCTCTCTGATTCCAAAGGAGGAGCAAGACCACACACAGCCAAAAAATTATAGGCCCATATCACTTTTAAATACAGATTACAAGATTTTTGCTAAAATACTAGCAAATAGGTTAATGACAGTCATGCAACAAATGATTCATAATGATCAAACTGGTTTTATGAATGGCAGACAAATGAAGAGTAATGTAAGGCAAGTTGTTAACTTATTGGAGTATTTGGGGAAGAACAACCAAATCGCTGCGGTGCTGATATTTCTTGATGCAGAGAAAGCATTTGATCAATTGAACTGGCAATTCTTATTGAAAATAATAGAAAAGATGCAGTTCCGAGAATATTTTACACAATCTATTAAGGCAATATATCAGAAACAAACAACGCAAATAATAATCAATGGTAGTTTAACAGATACTTTTAATATAGAAAAAGGAACAAGACAAGGATGTCCCTTGTCTCCATTATTGTTTATCTTGACTTTGGAATTTCTGTTAAGTAAGATATGTGGGTTGGATAAAATAAATGGAATTAAAATTAGGCAGTATGACTACAGATTACGAGCATTCGCAGACGACTTGGTTGTTACTTTAACCCAACCATTACAGTCGGTTGTAGGTTTAATGGACACAATTAATCAATATGGACAAGTATCTGGATTTAAAATAAATGCAGGGAAAATGAAGATAATAACTAAAAATATGACTATAAATCAAAAAGATGAATTAGAAAGACTAACAGGATTTGAAATAGTAAAAAAAGTTAAGTATTTAGGGGTTTATATTATGACATCAAAAGCGAAATTATTTAAGCATAATTATGATCCGTTGTGGCAAAAAATACAGAGAGAGATGGAAAACTGGAAAAAATTACAATTATCCTTGCTAGGAAGAATAGCAGCAGTGAAAATGAATGTTTTGCCTAAGTTTTTGTTTCTTTTTCAAATGATATCAATACTTTAAAAAGATGAGAATTTGAAGATATGGCAGAAGGGTATTAATAATTTTGTCTGGGCAGGGAAGAGACCGAGAATAAAACAAAAAATAATGCAGGATATATGTGAAAGAGGAGGTCTCAAAATGCCCAATTTAAGATTATATTATGAGGCAGCTGCTCTGTCAGCAATTAGTGACTGGATGAATTTAACAGAAGAAAAAATATTGAATATTGAGGGATATGATTTGGTTTACGGGTGGCATGCTTATTTATTATATGATAAGAAAGTGGTTAAGGCTTTTAAAAGTCACATATTAAGGAATGCTTTATTGAGTGTCTGGAAAAAGTATCAGTATAAATTAAACTATAAGTTACCAATGTGGGCAATACCCAGACACGTGATAGAGAATATAAGTGTGTGTTAGGGAATGGGGTTGAGGGGTCCCCCGGAACTGGAACCAGCTCATGAGCAAACGCACTAGGACTGAAATAAATCTGACAGAGGAGTCTTGTGTAAACATATAATTTACTTTAAAATGTTTAAAAAGCACTATGTCTTTAAGAAAGCACATTAAAAACAAAGTCTTATCTTGGTTATGTGAAGCAAGGCTATCTCCCTAGATTCCTCTCCACAATACCGAAACAGTTCACAAGAGAATAAAGCTAACATGAAGATAAGCAGCTTCAGTGTCAATACATCATCGAGGTAGTAGAAGGGCGGCAGCACAAACTTCACAGCTAAAAGTCACCTGAAGTAAAAACAGTTCAAACAGCAAACGTAGCTTGAAGTTTGTGGGAGGAAGAATGTCCAGCAACAGCAGTCCCGATGATAGCTTGCGTGCTTCAAAACAGCAAAAGTCAAGCATCCGTAGGAGTTTCTCTGCAACAGCGTCTGGAGTTCTTATCTGTGCTTCTCCTCCCATCTGCGACGTTGCACTGAGCTCTGCTTGCAGCTTCCAGCAAGAGCTCTTGCATCTAGGCCTAAAACAGCGTTTAGGCCCAAGTAGCAAGCGAAAAGGTCCTTGCTTATATGGGGAGTTAACCTGCAATTAACTAGGGCAGGGAAGGCTTGCAGGTAATTGCAAACAGGAGATGGCTTGATTGAAACCATACTGTTTGTGACTGATCAAGTAGCCACAGCAATCCTGAAAACACTCGTGACAGTGTGGAGCAAAAACAAGATGCGATTACTTATAAAGAGCTTCTTAATAAGGAAGGAGTTATACTACAATTAAAATCTTTGAATCAACTACGAGAAGAAAGGATAATTCAAACATGGTTTCAATATGTACAGTTGCAAGCTAGATGGAGAGAAGATCAGAAAATTGGGATTTTGCAGAATGAGGAGAATTTGGTAAAACAGATTAGAGATCAAAGTCAAATGCATATAAAAAGGTTGTATAATGCATTGGTAGAAATAGATTCAGAAACGGAGTTAGTTAAGGACTGTATGATAAAGTGGGCACAAAATATTGAAGAGCCAATAATGATGGAAACGTGGGGAAAAATATGGGTTAGAAATGTAAAGTTTACACAAGCCCAAAACCTAAGAGAAAATTTTTATAAAATGTTTTTTAGATGGCATCTAGATCCTAAAAAGCTAGCCTGTATGTATCCAAATGTGCAACCTAAGTTTTGGAGATGTAAATGTGATGATACCACGTATTATCATATATGGTGGACATGTAAAAAAATTAAGGCATTTTGGATAAAAATATGGTGGATTATCCAAAATATTCTCAAAAAGAAGATAAAATTTACTCCACAGTTCTTTTTGTTAGGTATAATTACAGATTGTACTGTTATAGAGACTAAGTTGATTTTAAATTTAATAACGGCAGCCAGACTCTTGGTGGTGCAGTATTGGAAGAAGGAAGACTTGCCTACTATTGAAGAATGGACACTAAAAGTAGTGAACTTAGCAGAGATGGCTAAAATTTCAGCGTATTTGAAGGACCATTCAAATGAAAGATATATATCGGAATGGAGAAGATGGATTGACTATATTCAAAACAAATATCGGACTAAAAAGTTTCAAATAGCTTACGAATGAAACCAATATTTTCTTCTTGCATTTTGTTTGTTGAAAGGGGAATTAAAGAGCAAGAGGGAGTTTTGAGACTACAGAAAGTTAGCTTATTTTAGCTTATGTTTGTTATGCTATATCCTGTTTTTGCTCTGGGAAGGCGGGAAGGGGGGTGGGTGGGGGAGGCAAGGGGGGGAGGAGGGATGGGAAAAATTGTTGTAATACTTGTTAAAACTTTTTAATAAAAAAATAAAAAAATAAAAGAAGGAATAAGGGAAGGTGCAACTACTAAAAGGAATAAGTAACTTAAGAGACACCATATATGTAACCTTTATACATGTTTGTTTGAACACTGCTTAACTGATATAAGTTGAATTGTAAAACTATATAACTCAATAAAAAATGGCAAAAAAACAACAACCAATATATAGACATATATTAGATCAATAATATGAGAATCTAGGTAAATTGTAAATTGTAAGCTATGAATTTGGTGAATGATGCACAAAAGACTTGTAACCAACTGACACACTGTTTGTAAATTGAAGATGGTTTTATGTATGTTTGTTTAACAATAAAAATAAAAATCTTTTCAGAAAAAAGAAAGAAAGACTGAATTGTAATTTAAGCTGAGTGACTGCCTGGGTTGAATAAGAGAACAAGGCAGAGAAGGCTGGCAGGAAGGCTGCTGTTGAATTTAAGGAGAGCTCTCTGCCTCGTTTGGGACAGACGAACTATATTGTTTGGGCTGTAAAGATGGAATGTTTCCTGAGGGCAAAGGAGCTCTGGGATATTGTTATTATTATTTTTTTTTTACAGACAGACAAACAAACATACAATGTATTTTTTTCTGAACAGAGTATTTGCCAGTTCGCAGATTTATTTAGTCATTTCAACTAAATTTACAATTTATATATTCCCTTTTTGCCATAATAATTATTCTCTCTTATTTTTTTAAACCAATATTACCCTTCATCCTAACCTCTAATCTTAACCAAATTCAGTTTTTCCCTTCATCTCTATATTAAACCCCTTAAATTTAAATTTTAAATTCCACAAGTATAATCCTAGTATTCCCTTATATTCCTTTAATATAATCACTAATGTTTTCCATTGCCAGCTGTTTCAATATCTAATATCTTAATACAAATCAATTAATTATGTGGTGTTACAATCATTCATTTCTTATAAAAATAGTAAACCCAATTGTTTTATACCATACATTTCCTTAAATCTTATTCCAAATGATGCAATCCAACATCTTAATAAAAACCAGTTAATTATATAACCAACTTTTCTCGTTATATAATATCTCTAATTTTCAATTATTTTATCAAACATATCTCTTCAAATAGCATCTTAATCATTTCTGCTTTCACCACAATCTAATTAGTTCATAATGCAATATCATTTCAATTTTTCCTTTTTTGATTAGATTCCAAATATGCAATTAAAAATATTCCACTTGTTGCAATTTCCCTAATTGAATTTGAAGATATTCTGGCTGTTTTTCACTAATTTATTTAACTTATTCATGTTTCTAAAAACTTATCATTATATAAATTCCAACACTACAATTAAAAATATTCCAATTGTTACAGTTTCCATAATTTTAGTTAAAAATATTCAAACTATTACATATTTCTAAAAATTATTTCAATTCATCAGTTCTTATTTCAATTTCTAATTATATGTAACATATTCCTCTTTCATTTCTTCTGTTTTTATTTTTTTTTCTTTCCCTTTCTTTTCTTTTTTGTTTTAAAACTCTCCTGTTTTGCCTGTATCTCCCATTATTTTCCATCTCATTTCCCTCTTTCTATTTTCCCCACTGTTAGTCCCAGTGTAATCATTTTGTGTTTCAAAGTCATGGACTCTTCTATTTTGCCCTCTAGTTCCTGTTATTTTCCATCCCTTCTCCCTCTTTTCTGTCTTTCCACTGTTGATCCCAGTGTATTCATTTAAGTTTTTTGTATTCTTTCTATTCCCTCCTTTTTTCCCTCTTTGTCTCTTTCGATCTTTTCTATTTTTTCAATTGTTAATCCCAATGTAATCTTCAAATTCTCCTTTTTATTGTTACTACCCACATAATCATTTAGTTTTTCATAGTCAATCTCGTTGTCTTTGTCTTCTTCTTTATTTTCAACCTCTGTGTCTTGCTTCTCCTTCATTATTTCCTTGTCTGCTTGAGTATACTCTATTTTCAACCTCTGTGTTTTGCTTCTCCTTCATTATTTCCTTGTCTGCTTGAGTATACTCTAACACAATTTTTGAATCATCAGGTTTCGGTTCTCCATGCATCATTGTAATTATTTCCCTTACTTTCGATTTCAATGACAAATACATCATTTTCATCATTTCTCTAATTTCCTGCATCATTTTATTCTTTTCAGATTAATATTGTTCCACTT
Organism: Pantherophis guttatus; assembly: GCF_059756535.1. Taxonomy (NCBI): domain Eukaryota; kingdom Metazoa; phylum Chordata; class Lepidosauria; order Squamata; family Colubridae; genus Pantherophis; species Pantherophis guttatus. Next base: position 66,264,786 of record NC_142067.1, read on the forward strand.
AAAAGTTCCATTGTACTCCTCTTTTTTTTAAATAATCAAAGTCAAAGTCAAGCTGACTTAGAGACAAACAAATCCTCCTTAGAAGTTCCCATGGTTGTTATCACCATCAAAGCTCAAAGTTTTTTCCAAAACAAAAGTTCAGTGTTGTAGTGGTCTTATTTCTCCTGTGGATGTCTCTCTACAATCCACAATTCCAATCAGCAGCCTGAAAAAGTATCCAGTTTGTTTGCAATCCACGTTAACAGTCTTTGTTACTCTTTTCCCCTTTTCTTCTTTTTACCTTTGTGTATGCCAAATCAGTTTTAAAGTCAATCCAAATTACACAGTCAGTTTTCCCCCTCTTTTTTTTTTTTTTTTTTTGTACAAACCTTCTATTACAGGGCTTAATTTCAAATTTCTCTTTAGTTTTTCTCCAACATTCAAAAAGGGATCTGCTTACTTTCTTTCCAATCCTTTACACATTTTTTTCTTCTAATTTTTAAAGTTCTCAAACTATTTTTATCCAAAAGTCAATTTTCTTTTCGGGTTTTGTCAATTTAAATTTCCATTTCAATCTTCTTCCTTCCTTTCCCCCATGCCCATTAGCCGCTGTTATTCCGCTGGGGGTCTCCCAAATTTTAAAATCTTTTTCTTTTCTTTTCTTTTTCTTTCTTTCTTTCTTTTCTTTTTTCTTTTCTTTTTTTTTTTTTTTGCCTATGAGTTGGCTGTCACTCACCTGACTCAAAGCTCCGTTCAGGTCACCGGTCCTGGTCAATGCTTATCCCAGTTGCCCCAGCTTCTTGGCGGCCGCAAAGGCCGCTTCCCCCACTGCTGAGACAGAGAGAGATTCCTCTGACCTTTGAGGAACTTGCCTGTTCCTCTTGGTCTTCCAAGGTGCCTCTCCTTCTTCTCTGTCCCTACAAGACGGTTCCAGTCCTAAAATCCCTCGGCAGCGGCTTGTCAGTCCAGGTTTTCACGGAGCTCATCAGAGCCCGCTAATTCTCTGACTGTCTTGCCGCAACGCTTCCAGTGTTCTCTGGGATATTGTTCTTAATCCACCCCAGGCATCCTTAGCAGCTGCAGAGCAGAGGCAACACAATAAAGCAATGGCTTATATCATCTTAAGTTTAGAAGATGAACAATTTATCAATGTAGCTGATTTAAAGACTGCACAGGAAGTCTGATTAAAGTTGAGAAGTGTGCATGTGAGTGTGTCAACATGCAATATTGTACAATTATCAAGAAAAGACCCTACCTTCTGTGCATGCCCAAGATGGTGGCTTTTATCTGATCCTCCGCTGCCAAAAGGGGGTAACTTTTGGCCTTTTTGGGGTTTTCATGGGCCAAATTCATCTTCTTTGGCCTGACCTGGTAAAATGAGCATGTCCCTGTCCTGCTGAGAGCTTTTTGCTCTCTGGAATGTCTTGGTCAGCTGAATGGAGCCGATGTTCATGGGCGCCGTTGAGAGGATGGCGGGCGCCGTCGGGAGGACTGGCGGCGATGGTCTGAGCTGCGGCATCTTGCTCAGCATGCGTTGCCAGCAGCGGCCAGAGCAATGGTGGGAGTGTGGCGGCGACGCGACAGCCTTTGTTGGAGCCCCGGGAGCTCGTGGAGGGCCTGGGGAATGATGTGGTTGCTGGTGGCAGCGGCTGTAATGGCAGACTGCTGGGACAGCGCCGAGAGGAGCAGCAATGGCCTGGTAGAACCATCAGCTGTTGGTATTGGAAGGTATTCGTTGGTGGCCTATCATCATGGAATTGCTCCGGTTGGAGATCCCTGTGGAGATCTGGGAATCGGGGGGGTATGAACTATGTGAACTGTGTGACCGCTGGAAGACCTGAGGGAGACCTGGAAGGGCTGGATGGCCATGGAGGAGTGGCCGGTTTGTCACCCTTGTACTGTTTCTCCTTCCCCCCTTGGCCTGGTTTCAGGCCTTATCATGGTCACTTGCCATCCGGATTGATTCCACCCGCTCCGAAATACCTTCCTCTGGATCCATCTTATCCTCTCTTTGATATCGCCATCAGCCTGATCCCCTGTCTCGGCTCTGTATTCCATTCTATGCCTTTTGCCATAAGGAGAGTTCTTAGCCGGGTACTGAGGGAGCCGGTTCCTACTGCTGTTCTATTACTGGATGTGACAGTCCACCTGCTCTAGCGCCAGCCACCGTGAGAGGGTGGTTATTTCAAATGGCCTGAGACTCCTCTCCATTGTCGTGAGAGGACAATGGAGCCCAGGTGACCCGCACCTAATGGCTTTGTACTTTTTCTCTGGGACCTTTTTTTCTGACTATCATTGTTGAATCCCTGGCCACATACCATCTTTACCCCTGGCTACCTGGATATATTCAGCAGCCGAGCTCCTTGTGCTGCGAGACTCCCCCCTCTCGCAGGCCTGGCCCTCCACACTATTGAGGGCCTACCTTGATGACAGGTTTTGGAACCCTGAAAAGTGGCATGCTGCGAAGAGGAGTGAGGGGGTTTTATCTAAATTTTTAGTGAAATTTTTAAGGGGTTCCAGGGAGGGGGTGGGTTATTTCAGTAATGAACCTGCAGGGCTCCTTGCAGATCAACAATTTAGCCTGTCGGACGGACGGGGAGGGGGGGACCGGGAGGGGGGGACCGGACGGGGTACGGTGGGGTGAGGGTCACTTAGTCACTGTGGTGGTTGGGATGGGCAGAGATAGGGAGAGTAGAGGGTGTTACATCAGCGGGGCACATCCCCGCTGCTTGCAGACGGTGACACGTTCTGGCCCTCTTAGTCTGTCCTGCTCCCCTGGGGGGTTGGGAGTGCGGAACCCTGGACTCCGGCTGGTGTATGTCAATGCCAGGTCCATTGTGAATAAGGCCCCCCTCATGCGTGACCTTATTGACAAGGGAGGCGCGGACCTGGCTTGCATTACAGAGACCTGGTTGGGCCTTGAGGGAGGGGTTCCTCTCTCCAATCTATGCCCACCAGGTTTCTGTGCATTACACCAGCCGCGACCCCATGGGAGGGGTGGGGGGGTGGCAGTTGTTATTAGGGAAAGTTTTAGACCTAGGGAGGTCACTGTCCCTCAGATAGTCGGGTGTGAATCCCTATTATTGAAATTGAACCCTGGAGTACAGTCAGGTCTGTTGCTTACGTACCTGTCTCCCAGCTACATATCCTCAGCCCTGCCCGCACTACTCGAAGTCTTAGTCGAACTGATGGTTGAGCTCCCCAACCTGAGGGTTGTAGGGGACTTTAATCTCCCGTCTGCCGGCGAGACATCCGAGTTGGTTTGGGAGTTCATGGCCTCCATGACAGCAATGGACCTGACTCAAGTTGTACAGGGCCCAACTTACAATGGTGGACACACACTTGACCTGATTTTTATCTCTGGGCAGTAGATTAATGCTTGGGGTAGAGGGGTACTTTCCATTCAACCCCTGTCATGGACTGACCATTTCCTCTTTAAGCTAGACTTTCTGTCCACCAACCCTTACTGCTGAGAGGCGGAACCAACTCGTTGGTTCCGCCCCAGGTGCCTGATGGACCCTGATAGGTTCCTGATGGAGCTTGGGACATTTCCCACATCCCTATCCCGCGGTTCACCAGAGGCCCTGGTGGACGCCTGGGAATGGGCTGCCGGTGGGGCACTGGATCAAATTGCCCCTTTGCAGCCTCTCCCCCGACAGGGATCCCGGGTAGCTCCATGGTTTTCCGCGGAGCTCAGGGAGATGAAGCATCGGAAGAGACGCCTAGAGGGTAGTTGGAGGTCCTCCCGTTCCGAATCTGATTGAACACAATTAAGAACCTATATTAGGTCTTATCTTGTGGCGAAAGAAGTGGCGAAACGTGATTATTTCGCCGCTCTCATTGTGTCTGCAGAAAATCGCCCAGCCGCCTTGTTCCCAGTGACCCGCTCTCTTCTCAATCAGGGAGCGAGGGAGGACCCCTTACAGGGTAGTGCTGAGGACATTGCTCAATTTCTGCAAGACAAAATCGCTCAGATCTGGTCGGGTTTGGACCCTGACTGGGCAGGGTCTGACGAGGAGATGGGAGCAAGTCTTGAAAGTAACATCTGGGTTGACTTTGATCCTGTATCCACAGAGGAAGTGGACAGGATTGTTGGAAGATTGGGAGCCTCTAGGAGTTTGTTGGACCCGTGTCCCTCCTGGCTTGTTGCAGCAACCAGAGAGGTGACCGGAGGCTGGATCCAGGCGATTATCAACGCTTCTTTAAGGGATGGGGTCTTCCCTGCCACTCTTAAGGAGGCGGTGGTTTGTCCCCTCCTCAAGAAGCCTGTTCTGGATCATTGTAACTTCGTTTTCAAGCCTTTGTGTTTTATTATCAACATTAGAAATTTTTTGATCAGCTTCCTTCATTTTAAACTCCACTTCTGAGCTAAGATGTTCCACTTTCTTATCAACTTGGAGCACTACTTCAGACAAACCAGTCACAGCTGTCAGTATTTCACGTTTCATCTTGTCATACTTTTCTTGAACCATCTCTTTAAATTCCTGCTGTGATTTTTCAAATTTCTGGTCTAAAGCCCCAGCAATAAATTCTTTCAGATCAGTAAATCCAGATTCTTGTGTGATCTGTGTCTGTGAGCTCAGAGGCTGCTCTTTTGATTTATGAGTGGGGGAACCCCCCCCCCCCATCGGCTTTAGCTGGCTTTTGTTTTGAAGCCATTTTTCCACGCAGCCTAACTCTTTGTAAAAAAGATATCCTCTCTCCCTCTCCAGTACAAAAACCTTTCAGGAATTTCCCCAGCTTTAGTCAAGTCCCAAGGGAGAGAGAACAAGTCAAATCACTTTTTAAAAAACTTTTGCTCTTTCTTCAGGCCAGCGCTGTTACTTTTTGTTACTTTGTAGCAGAAATAAGCTCAGACAAATCACTTTCGCTTTCAGCTTTCCTTATTGCTAAAGCCGGGCGCCATTTTAAAAAAAAACTTTCACTTCTTCTCAATTACTACGTTCACTCACAGGGCTAAGAAAGATACTTGCGGTTTAAATTTGAAGTCCAGATTCTACCTTGCTTATTTTTAGCAAATTTCTTGGCTTTCTCTTGTTTCGTTGGTTGTGTCGCCTGGCTCTGCAATTGCAGAGACGTCCTCGGAGCTCGGAGCCTCACCCTGCTTCCTCCCCAGACGCTAAAAAAAACAATCTGGGGGCTTCAAAGGGGGCTCTACCTGTCGAGCCGGCTCTTCTCCCAATTCCTCCGGATCCTGGAGTTTCCAAGCCACCTCTCAACCGTAGAGGTGGCTCTTTACAAGCAACAGGGCTGGCGGTCTTAAAAAGGACAGTCTATCGGCTCCAACGGCTCCAACCAGAAGTCGAGAACGGTGTTCTTGAGAGACGAAATGGAGTCTTATAAATGAGGAAGGATTCACTGTTGGGGGATTCTGGTCTGAGCAGGTCATATTAAGGTGAAGCTATGTTAACTGATAATTATTTAATCAATAGGCTGTGGAGTTCACCAATTAATGATAGTCCGTATGCAGTGCTATATGGGAGAAAACTATCTCTGGCACATTTAAGGGTTTTTGGAAGCAATGTGTGGGTGCATATTCCAAAAGCAATTAGAAGAAAGGGACAACCAAAGGCTAGAAAGCTCAGGTTTATGGGCTATGAGCAAGGTTCAAAGAGCTATTGCTTTAGCGATGGGAGCAAAAGAATAGTCATTTCCAGTTCTGCTAGCTTTGCAGAGCAAAATTGGAACAGAATTGATGCAAATTTATGGAGTGATCCACATAGTGATGGTAATCCACTTAGTGATGGTGATCCACTTAGTAACAGTAACTCACTTAGTGACAGTATCAGCGTTCAGGGAGGAGAAGCTGAAAAAGATATGAAGCAAGAAAAGGTTGAAACACAGCAGCAGTCAATGCCACGCAGGTCAGAGCGTCAGAGTGATGGAACAAGGGGATTTCACCTGACGTATTCTGCTAGTAAAATTAAGGTGTGTAATGTATGGTATGAGTCAAGGAAATATAAGAAAGTATTGGCATTACCTAAAATAGAACAAGTAAAATGGAAAGAAGCCATGGACAAGGAAATGAAATCCATGGATGAACATAAAGTGTTCACATCTATGACTTTGCCACAGGGTAACAATGCCGTAGGATGCAAATGGGTGTATAAGAAGAAAGTACTACCCAATAATGAGGTACAATATAAAACAAGGTTAGTGGCACAAGGTTTTTCACAGATGAAAAATGTGCACTATGATGAGGTATTCGCACCTACAGTAAAGAGTGAAAGCATCAGGCTGGTACTAGCGTTGGCAGCGGCACTTGGCCATAAAATTTGGCATTTTGACATAACCACTGCATTCCTCAATGCAGAATTAGAAAAAGAAATTTACATGGTTCAAGCATCAGGTTATGAAAGTAAGAAGCCTATCACGGGGTATAAATTGAACAAGGCCATTTATGGGCTGAAGCAGTCAGCCAGGAATTGGAATATATGTTTAGATAAGGCATTGAAGGGTCTGAAGAGTTGCAAGGCTAATGGTTGCACATACACTGGAAAGTTACAAGGTGGGGATTGTCAACTATTGACATTTGTGGATGATCTTTGTTTCATTGCAAAGGATGTATCACATGTAAAAGAATTTGCTAATAAGTTAGAGAAGAAGTTTGAACTAAAGAATTCATTGGGAGAAATACAAAATTACTTTTGTGTAGTGATACAAAAAACTGAGAAAGGTGGTTATGTTCTCAGTCAAAGAAGAAAAATTGAACAGTTGTTGGAGAGATATAACATGAAAGATTGTAATAGTGTTCCAACACCTATGAGCACAGATTTTCATAACAGTTTGGATGAGGACAAAAGTGAAGCCTGTGATCAAGAGATATATCAGTCAGCAATAGAACGCTTGTTATATCTTTCACAGTGGTCCAGACCAGACATAGCTTGTGCAGTAAGCATCTTGAGTCGCTTTACTGTTGCACCAACGCAATTGCGTTGGATGGATATAAAAAGGATACTCAGGTATTTGAATGTGGAACTCAGGAACTGTGAATGTGGGTCTTCAAATGCAGGTATCTGAAGAATATTAAAGTAATTGAATTTATGTCTATTCCAGTCATGAAGGGAGGAGTGTCAGTGCATATAGTTCATGACTGGGAAGACATGGTAACAAGGTCAGCCAATGAATAGGCATAGCAACTGGGTCAGCCAATGAGGGCTGTTTAGAAACTGAAACTGGAAGAAGCTGGGATGTGGCTCTGTAGCTCTGAGCTCTGAAGCTGCAAACTAGTCTGCTGCTGGAACTGAAAGCAATCTTTCCTCTCTACCATGTTGGAAGAATCTGCTGTTGGTATTATAAATTTACTTCATGTGTTATTATGTACAGGTGAAACTCAAAAAATTAGAATATCGTGCAAAAGTTCATTTATTTCAGTAATGCAACTTAAAAGGTGAAACTAATATATGAGATAGACTCATTACATGCAAAGCGAGATAGTTCAAGCCTTGATTTGTCATACTTTTGATGATTATGGCTTACAGCTCATGAAAACCCCACATTCACAATCTCAGAAAATTAGAATATTGTGAAAAGGTTCCATATTCTAGGCTCAAAGTGTCCCACTCTAATCAGCTAATTAAGCCATAACACCTGCAAAGGGTTCCTGAGCCTTTAAATGGTCTCTCAGTCTGGTTCAGTAGGAATCACAATCATGGGAAAGACTGCTGACCTGACAGTTGTGCAGAAAACCATCATTGACACCCTCCATAAGGAGGGAAAGCCTCAAAAGGTAATTGCAAAAGAAGTTGGATATTCCCAAAGTGCTGTATCAAAGCACATTAATAGAAAGTTATGTGGAAGGGAAAAGTGTGGAAGAAAAAGGTGCACAAGCAGCAGGGATGACCGCAGCCTGGAGAGGATTGTCAGGAAAAGACCATTCAAAAGTATTGGGGACTTTCACAAAAAGTGAACAGAGACTGGAGTCAGTGCATCAAGAGCCACCACACACAGACGGATTCTGGACATGGGCTTCAAATGTCGTATTCTTCGTCAAGCCGCTCCTGAACAACAAACAACGTCAGAAGCGTCTTACCTGGGCTAAAGAAAAAAAGAACTGGTCTGTTGCTCAGTGGTCCAAAGTCCTCTTTTCTGATGAGAGCAGCTTTTGCATCTCATTTGGAAACCAAGGACCCAGAGTCTGGAGGAAGAATGGAGAGGCACACACTGCAAGATGCTTGAAGTCCAGTGTGAAGTTTCCACAGTCTGTGTTGATTTGGGGAGCCATGTCATCTGCTGGTGTTGGTCCATTGTGCTTCATTAAATCCAGGGTCAAAGCAGCCGTCTACCAGGAGATTTTGGAGCACTCCATGCTTCCTTCTGCAGACGAGCTTTATGGGGATGCTGACTTCATTTTCCAGCAGGACTTGGCACCTGCCCACACTGCCAAAAGTACCAAAACCTGGTTCAATGACCATGGGATTACTGTGCTTGATTGGCCAGCAAACTCGCCTGACCTGAACCCCATAGAGAATCTATGGGACATTGCCAAGAGAAAGATGAGAGACATGAGACCGAACAATGCAGAAGAGCTGAAGGCTGCTATTGAAGCATCCTGGTCTTCCATAACACCTCAGCAGTGCCACAGGCTGATAGCATCCATGCCACGCCGCATTGAGGCAGTAATTGATGCAAAAGGGGCCCAAACCAAGTACTGAGTACATATTCATGCTTATACTTTTCAGAGGTCCGATATTGTTCTATGTACAATCCTTGTTTTATTGATTTCATGTAATATTCTAATTTTCTGAGATTGTGAATTTGGGGTTTTCATGAGCTGTAAGCCATAATCATCAAAAGTATGACAAATCAAGGCTTGAACTATCTCGCTTTGCATGTAATGAGTCTATCTCATATATTAGTTTCACCTTTTAAGTTGCATTACTGAAATAAATGAACTTTTGCACGATATTCTAATTTTTTGAGTTTCACTTGTATATAAAGAAGTTAATGAATCCTGCTGAATTAGTTTACCTATGTGTGCTTTCTGGATTTGATTTTTGCTACAAACTCTGACAACTTTTCAATCACTTCCAGAGAGAATTGGAATCTTTAAGCCACCCCCTCTTCCTCACTGGGTCCATGAACATCCAAAAATTGTCTTGGGTCACTCCTAAATGCACTCCTAAGGTCAGTCCACAGCTTTAGCAGTGAAAGCAGCATATTGTTGGTAAGAGAGGAAAGAAACTCTTACTGTGCAGGCACCATCTTGAAAGGGGAGGGCTATATAAATGTTTTTAATGTACAATTTTCAAATATACTAGAACACCCACATGTTCAGGAATATGCTACATCTTGATAGGAACTTGAGAGAGGTCATGAGCTTTCCTTACTAAATAGAAAATTGATCTGCTCCGTAGTCTTCTATAATTGTATAAGTATGTTTATAATAACTGCTCTGATAGAAGAGTAAATAGCTTCCACTTGCTTTGGTGCTTTGTACTGGCATCTTGCCAGTGGTAGAAAGGGGTGGCTTGTGAACCTGGAATCAGAAATACATATGAGGTTGTTACATCTCCACAAAATGAATAGTTTTTTTTTTTTTTTGTCATCCAAGGCCAACTCATTCTGAAATAATATTTCTTACTTGTTACCACTTCACTGCTTGTCCGATCAAAAGTGTTTGGCTGTTCCTAAAATTGCTAAATTTCTATAGTAATGTTGTAGAGTTCAGAGATGTGCATGTGAGATATGAATCAAGGATATTGCTGTAGCATCTACTGGATCTGGCATGATCATTGAACAAGACCACAGAAATAAACTCATTATTAAAATCCTAAACTCCCTGTTTCTCAGGATCTCAGCGAATCTGTCAGTTACAATAGTAGTAAAATCATCTTTCAGATAAGACATTTTTCCAAACTCAAGCCTGGTTGATCCTATACATTTTGTACTTTATTTTGCTCAAAGTTTTCAATTGTCTTTGTGTCAAAAAGTGTCTTTCTCAATTAATACTCATATTGAAATGTCTGCACTTTGGAAGTTGGAGATATCAAAATCACTTGTGATAATACATGAATTAAACTGCTAATATTGCTTGCTTAAGTTATCTAGGTTTTTAATTATGCCCACCTATTCACATTTTGGCAGAACTCTGAATGAGTCAATTAACCTTATTTCTTCTTCTAAAAGGTTCTTATCTGCTCCTGCTTGAATGAATATTTATTTAAGTAGTTTCATATCAAAGACTTTAGATGCTCAGGGCCTTCAGTGGCTGTCACTGATGCATCATATTTAGACTTTAAAAAGATCACACAGTCCTGGAGGGACAAATTCAGCAGCATGTCCCTTTGTGAATGACTAGAATGGAAAAAATTGCAAAAGTATGCAAGAACTATTTCATTTAAATAGTATACAAGGAATAGTGGAATGCTTAAATATTAACAATTTTTGTTTTAGCCCATTTTATTGGCTACTATTCAGTTTTGAGAAAATGAGCAAAAATTCCATTGGCTCAAAGAAAGAGCAATAGACTTGTTGATCCCCATTGACTTCTATTAATGTGATTAGTGGTAACTTGTAAAATCATCTGATTAGTTTGTTATTAGGGAGTAAATATTTTAATTTCACTCTCCTTTATAGTTGCCTCTATATTCTACTCTGATTGATGTGTTCTCCCCATTCTGTACTCTCCTGCCTCTTTATTCTAGGGAAAGAGGCAATCTCTCCTTCTTAAAGGAGAGTTCCTCATGTTTGCCATGGAAGAGGAGAGTCTCTGCAGCCTCTAAAAACTAAACTTGATGGACTTTTGCAAATGCATACCATGTTAGTTTTTAAGAGTCCCACCTTTCCCTTTACTTCTTTTTTTTTTTATTGCGGGGCGGCTCTACAGGCGGCGGGGCTGGCGGTCTTTAAAAAGTCACCGCCGTCGCCGAAGCTCGCAAACCGGAAGTCCTCACCTTATACCTTTCCCTTTACTTCTGATTATTGCTCAAAAATAGAAATACAATAACTGCAGTGAATAAGCATTGTCGGATTACAAAGTCAGTTCTATTCCTGTTTTTTTAATCTATATTCCCATGGTCTTCCAGAAAAGTACTGCAAAGTACTCAATGGCTGCTTCACATATGGATGAGGTTAAAGCAGCAGGTCCTTCCTAGGAGGTCAATTCTTCTCCTAAAAAAAGGAAAGCTCTCTTCTCCTATAAAAGAAGAAAACGCTCTTTTTGTTAGCTGTCAATCATTGCTTGCATATCTCTTTCCGGGGCTTCATAACTGTTTGAGGTATGTGTACCTCTTTTAGTTCTTAAAGTTGCTGCCCTCTTATGCGCTAAATGTACTTCAGTTCTGGACTCCATCATTGGCTTAATGAAAAATTGTGTTCCACTCTCTTCTTCCTTTTACCCATTCTCTTTTCTGTTATGAAAACAATGATCTCTTAACTTCAGCTGCAACAAAATGCATTAAAGATCAAAAGCATGTGAATCTACAGTGGAGTCATAAAGTAGTAATGTCAAGTCATAAAAATTGTGTATGGGATATTAAAATAACAAAAATGCTAAAAGAATAGTATTAGAATTGTAAAAAATGTAAATAATATTTTGTTAAAAAAAGTAAGTTGATTTATTATTAATTCTAAAGTAGATAACGAGGAGTGTGCTAAAGATACTTCTTTCCATGTAACATTTTCAGCTCCTCTTCCTGTCCTCATTGACATCTGGTCAATTCTCTGAAAATTGTAGTTCCTTTCACCAGTCAGTTATTTCACTGGGTCTCTCTCTCAGATTTTGCTTGCTCTAGCTGAGTGTCCACTGCAGATTATTTCACATTGACATCTGAAATGTGCATGATGAAATGTGCAGCAGCAAAGGGAGAAGATTTTGCCAACTCAAAGGTTTCCCAGAAAAGGACCCATATCAAGAAACTGTAATCCTCAATTGGGCTCAGGCCGGAGAAGAGGTTCAGAATAGACCTGTTCTCCAGAGCACTGAGGGGGAGACAAGAAGTAAAACTTTTGGAAATTTATCGATGAGAGATTGAATTTAGAACTAAGAATAAATTTCCTAACAGTAAGAATAATCAGTCAGTGGAACTGCTTATCTCTGGAAGTTGTGAGTGCTCCATCACTGGAGATTTTTAAGAAAAGAATGGACAGCATGCGACCCGCTGAACCAATTAATCCGGCTCGCGGAGGACCATGAGGTTGCCCCGCCCACATCACCCAACCCACCCTTCAGCAGAGTGCAGGACTTCCCTTCAGGAGACCTGCAGGCTGGAACCAAAAGGTAAACTCAACAATTTTAGCCTGCAGAATGCTTGTGGATGTGGGCGGGGAGTGAAAGGAGGCAAAAAACCAGGCAAAAATGGCCAGTTTTGGGCCAAAAAATGAGCCATTTTTGCCTGGTTTTAGCTTGCAGAATGCTTGTGGAGGTGGGGAGGGGGGTTAGAAGAGGCAAAAAACCAGGCAAAAATAGCCTGTTTTTGAGCAAAAAATGAGCCATTTTTGCCTGGTTTTAGCCTGCTGAATGGTTATGGGGGGGGTTTAGAAGAGGCAAAAAAACAGGCAAAAATGGCCAGTTTTGGCCAAAAAATGAGCCATTTTTGCCTGGTTTTAGACTGCAGAATGCTTGTGGAGGTAGAGGGGGTTAGAAGAGGCAAAATACCAGGCAAAAATGGCCCATTTTTGGCCAAAAAATGAGCCATTTTTGTCTGGTTTTTGCCTGCAGAATGCTTGGGGGGGGGTTAGAAGAGGCAAAAAACCAGGCAAAAATGGTCCATTTTTCACCTTCACCACCTCCACAAGATAGATAGAGAGAAAGAGACAGAAAGAGAGAGAGACAAAAAGAGAAGAGAGAGGGAGGGAGAGAAGGAAAGAGAGAGGGAAAGTGAAAGAAAGAGAGGGAGAGAGAAATAGAGAGAGAGAAAGAAAGAGAAAGAATGAAAGAGAGAAAGAGGGGAAGAGAGAGAGGGAGAAAGAAAGAGAGACAGACAGACAAAGAGACAGAAAGAGAGTGGGAGAGAGAGAAGGAGAGAGAGAGACAAAGAAAGAGAGACAGAGAAACAGAAAGAGAGAGAGGGAGAGAGACAAAGAAAGAGAGAGAAAGAGAGGGAGAGAAGGAGAGAGAAAGGGAGAGAGTCAAAGAGAGACACACAGAGAGAAAGAGAATGAAAGAGAAAGGGGGGAAAGAGAGAGGAGAGAGGGAGAGAGACAAAGAAAGAGACAGACAGACAGACAGAGAGACAGAAAGAGAAGGAGAAAGAAGGAGAGAGAGAAAGGGAGAGATGGACAGAGAGAGAAAGGGAGAGAGGGAGAGAGGGAGAGAGACAAAGAAAGAGACAGACAGATAGAGGGAGAAAGAAAGGGAGAGAGGAGAGAAAGAGAGAGAGAAAAGAAAAAGAGAGGGAGAGAGAGAGAGAAGGAAAGAGAGAGAGACAAAGAGATAGAGAGAGACAGAAAGAGATTTCTCAAGCTCCTTGCGGCTGAGAAGAATTGCAGCAAAACTGAGTTTCCTGAAGTGGACCTAGACTCCTAAACAACTGAAAAAATGATCTAGTAAAAAGAAAAGGCAACCAAAAGAGCAACATGCAAACAAAAGCAAATAAAACACTCCCAGGAGCAAAATAAATTAAAGTTTAATTTGTGTGCATTGTTCAATGGACTGTTAAATTGGCCCACCCAGTCACATGACCTAGCCACGTCCACTTAGTCACATGACCACCTAGCCATGCCCTCCCAGCTGATCCGGCCCCCCAACAGTTTGAGGGACCATGAATTGGCCCCGTTTAAAAAGTTTGAGGACCCCTGGTGTAAGGTCTCCTGTTTGAATAGGAGGTTGAACTAGAGGACCTCCAAAGTCCTTTTTATTATACTGTTACCATAATACCACATCCTAGAATCTTAAAAAGTTAAAGTTTTACTTTGGCAAGATTTTGTCTGTTAGATGTAAGCAAATAAAAGTTTGGACTTGATTGGCTCTCACTATTTCATCTCTTGGCTTGTGCTTGAAACATACATGGTCAACACTATTCTCTCTCCCCCCTCCAAAGTCCAGGAATGTCTGACAATCTTCTCCATGACTTATGTTTTTAGATGATTGCTAAGGTAGATGTTTTAGTTAGGCACTTGGTTTCTCAGTGTTTACATGAGAGTGAGCTTGCTTTTGGTCCATGAATAATAAAACTTTTAATCTTGAGACATTGGCTTCTAGTGTTTCTCTATCTGGCATTTTCCTGATTTTTTTGGACTGTTGGTACCATAATTCCAGTGGTAGGATTCAGCCAGTTTGCACTGGTTCGGCCGAACTGGTAGTTAACTTTGTGTGCTGTTCAGCGAACCGGCTGAATCACCATGTCTGGCTCCACCTTGCAGCTTGCCCCTCCCTGCCCCTCCTCCCCTTGCCTGGTCTCTTCTGAGGCCATTTCAGCATCTTGGCGCTCCTCTAACCATTGCCCCACCCCCTCCAAGCAAGCGACGGTGCAGGCAAAGCTCAAGGCAGCTCTGACAAGGTGCCCAAAGGGAGGGGCTGGAGCTCCTAAACAGCTGGCCAAGCTAAGTGCCTGAAGGATCCCATCCATCACTGGGAGTCCAGGTGTCTCAACAGGCAGCGAGTGAGGCCTCGGTTGGGCTCCTTAGCAGACAAGAGCTTCGCAGGGCCTGATCTAGCGCCCGGGGTCAGTTCTGCCCTAAGGCCACTTAGCCTGGGGGCATCGTTGGGGTGCCTGCGAAGAGGGGCTGAGGCCCGGTCCCCACAAGGCAATACCATGATCCATGGGCTGCTGCTGGCACTGTGTGGTTACCCGGCTGGCCTCTTCGTGGGCGGCAGCTTGCAGGTGGGCATGTCACCTGGCCAAGGGGGGGGGGCAGCCCACCCTCTGCAGGACCATCCCAACACCCTTTTCCTCCTCCCCTCAGGTGTCCCTGAAGCCGTCGCCATTCCTGCACCCAAGTGAGGCCACATGTCAGACCTGGAAGCCATCTTTTACATTTGGGCCTTCAGGCCTGCCACATTTTCTTCTGTGGGAAAATGGGAGGGGGGATTGCATACAGTATGGGTGATATGTAGTCAAAATAACATTCCTTTCTCAGAGAGTCAAGGACGCCTTGCCCTGGCACCTGAAGTCGGGTGATTGGGAGGTGTCTCCAGTTTGGATGATGGATGATTAGACCATGTGATGGACATGTGGGTGCTGGGCAGGGACTTGAACTTTCACTTGGGTGGGGAAAACCTGGAAACTTTCAGATTCGGGTTTTCCCAGATGTGTCAATAAGACATCTTCAATAAAAAAGAACTTTGAGGAAATTCAAGCCTTGGAGTCTTCTTTCGTGGGGGGGGGTGTTACGTGGAACTTTGACACCACCCTCCTGGCCTGTGTCTGCCACTTGGGCATGCTCTACATCTGCTTGCCCGAGTTCAACAAGCAGTTCCCCAAGCACGCCCAGCTGCCACTGCCGCCGCCCACCACCCTGCCACAGGTGCGACCTTCCCAGCCTGCATGATGGACTGTGGTACCAGGTGAGCGCAAAGACATGCACACAGAGAGAGAGGGATTAATGCGTGCATCCCTGACACTTGGTTTCCAGCACCGAAGAGGGCGGGGAAGGGACATGGCCGGGCTGCCGCTGCCTTTCATTGGGGTGTGTGGAGCAATCTCTTCCTTTTGCCATCTCTTCTCCTCCCCTTGCCAGGCATGGCAGGGATTCCTGCCCCTCAATTAGCAACCTGCACCCCCTTATCAATGCAATTTGGGATGGCAGGTGGGGAGGGGAGGAGAGGGGAGGGGAGGAAGGCCATCCCTGACACCCAGGCTAACTGGCTTCTTCCTGGCAGCTTTTTCTCTGTCTTTCAGCATCAGCCATCAAAGACAAGGGTTTTGTGGGCAGAAGACCTTGACCCCCCACCATCGCCCAGATGCCTTCGCTTCCCCCAATTTGTCTCCCTGATTTCCAGCTCCATTGCATTTCTTGCTGACATGTGCAAGGCAACAAAAGTTTGTGGGACTAAACATGGGCTTCCGCTTGGTGGCGCCGCTGTCGCCAGACGGTCTTTTATGACCGCCAGCCCCGCTGCCCGTAAAGAGCCGCCTCCACAGCTGAGAGTCAGCTCGAAAAAATTCCGTTTCTTTGAAGAAGTGTGAGGAGAGCTGGCGAGAGCAGGTAGAACCCCTGTGAAGTCCCCAGAGTGTTTTTTTTGCCTCTGGGGAGGAAGCAGGATGAGGCTCCCTATCCAGCTCGCCGAGGCTCCGGACGCCGGGGGAACTCTGCTTGTTGCAGAGCCAGACGACGCGACCAAAGTAACTAGTGAAAGTTAAAGGATTTATCAAAATAAACAGGGTGAAATCCGGATCTGGAATCCAAAACTGCAAGTATATATATTAGCCCTGTGATTGGATTTAAGAATGAAGAAAGAGTGAAAGTTTAAAATGGCATCCGGCTTTAGCTGCTTGAAAAGAAAAAAAGCTGAAAGCGAAAGTGGACTTGCCTGATTGTCTCAGTATGCTACAAAGTATCTAAAATAACAGCGCTGGTTAGAAGAGAAGGGAAAAGTTTTTTTTTCTTAAACTGTTTTTATGTTCTATCTCCCTTAGAGACTTGATTAACTCTGAGAGGATTTTATGCTGGCAAAAAGGGAGAGAAGACTTCCTTCTTAAAAAGAATTTGTCTGCATGGCAGAATGGCTTTAAAGCCAGATAATAAAGCTGTATGGGGCGGTTCCCCTATTTATAAGTCACAAGAGCAGTTTCTAAGCTTGCAGACTCAGAGCCAGAATTTTAAAGACTTGAAGGAATTTATTACTGCGGCTCTGATGAGGCAAGAGGTGGCCATGGATCAGAAGTTTGAGAAATTTCAACAGGAAACCAAGGAGTTGGTTCAAGAAAAGTATGATAAAATGAAACGAGATATTTTGACAGTCCTGACTGGCTTCTCAGAAGTAATTGTCCAGATTGATAAAAAAATGGAAGAATTCAGTTTAGAAGTAGAGTCTAAAATGAAGGAAATTGATTATAAGATCTATAATGTGGACAATAGAATGCAAAGGATTGAAAATGAAGTAACAATGATGCAATTCAAATTTATGGAATCTGCTGTAAAACTGAGGGGGATAAAGGAAAACAACAGAGATTTGAGAAGGATTTTTGCTGATGCTTTGGCTGTGATGTTAAAGGTTAGCTCTGAAGAGGTTTTGTCTAAAATTGACAAGATTTATAGAGTGAATTCTTGGGTGGCAAGGCAAAAGCAATTGCCCAGAGATGTAGTGATATACTTTACAGATAAAAGAATAAGAAATGACATCTTGCAAAAGTCTTTTGTTTCTACCCTACAAGTGGATGGAAGGCAGATTGGGATTTACAAAGAGTTGCTGCCTAAGATGCTAAAAGACAGAAAAGACTTTGGATTTTTGGTGACTGAACTAAAGAAACAACAGATTCCATATAGATGGGATGTCCCAGTTGGCATAAGATTGATCTATCAAGGAGAAAGATATCGATTAAATACTGTTGAAAAAGCAGAAGAATTTTATCGCAATGTTTTTAAAATTGGCCCAACATCTCCATGTATATTGTGAGCGTCAGGAATACAGGAGGGAGATAAAGAAAAGCAAATTGAACAAAAGATTGAAGTCCAGTGGAAGCAGATGGAGGTGGAGCCAATGGAAATACAAGGAACCACAGGGGGCTCTTTGGATGACCCGTGCTCGGATCATCCTTTAAAGGTTTTAGGTGGACCACTTAAAAACACAAGAGAAGCGGCTTTGGATCTTGATCTGATGTCCTGCAAAGTTAAAGATCAGCATACAACTCGAACAGCATACAAACAAATTCCAGAAAAACAACAACAGCAGAGGTTCAAGCCAGCACAAGGCAAGAAAAAAAGCAGGTTCCACAAAACTAGAAAGTTTTAGACCAATATTTCTTTTGAATATGGATTATAAAATTTTTGTAAAATTATTACCCAACAGATCAATGCCAGTTATCTAAGAACCGATTTATTTATGCAGGACTTATAGAAGGCAGATATATGAAAGATAATGTGAGGCAAATTATAGACTTATTGGACTATCTTGAGAAGAATAAACAGATCCCTGCAGTGCTGGTGTTTAAGCATGTGGAGAAGGCCTGTAATTGAGTGAATTGGAACTTTCTATTATAGATTTTAAGAAAGATGGATTATGTGTACGTTGAAGGGAATAATCATGAGGCAAGAGGACTATGGAACAAGGGCATTTGCAGTTGATCTGGTTGTCACCCTAACATGGTCGATGGAATTAATAATCTAGATGAAAGACTTTGCAGAAGATATCATATGGAATATTTATTTATTTATTTATTTGTTTAAATTTCTATACCGCCCTTCTCCAATGTAGGACTCAGGGCGGTGAACAGCCAAAGTAAAAACAAGACATACATACAAAACATACAAAATCTAAAAACTGTTTAAAATAATTAAATAATTTTGGCCATAATTAAAACATTCCAATTTAAAATCCATTTAAAATTTGACTCAAGCTAGCCCAGCGAGTTGAAATAAATGGGTTTTCAGGGCCCGACGAAAAATCCGGAGGTCTGTTATTGTACGTAGCTCTGGGGGGAGGTTGTTCCAGAGGGCGGGCGCCGCCACAGAGAAGGCTCTCCCCCTGGGGGTCGCCAGCCGACATTGTCTGGCGGACGGCACCCTGAGGAGGCCCACTCTGTGGGAGCGTACTGGCCGGTGGGAGGCTATTGGTGGCAGAAGGCGGTCTCGTAAGTACCCCGGCCCTAAGCCATGGAGCGCTTTAAAGGTGGTCACCAACACCTTGAAGCGCACCCGGAAGACCACCGGGAGCCAGTGCAGCTCGCGCAGGAGAGGTGTCACGTGGGAGCGTCTCGTCGCCCCCAAAATCCCCCGCGCGGCCGCGTTCTGGACCAGCTGGAGCCTCCGGGTGCACCCCAGGGGGAGCCCCATGTAGAGAGCGTTACAGTAGTCCAGACGGGAAGTGACGAGTGCCTGAGTGACTGTGCGTAGGGAGTCCCGATCTAGAAAGGGGCGCAACTGGTGTATCAGGCGGACCTGATAAAAAGCCCCCCTGGCCACGGCCGCCAAATGATCTTCTAACGACAGCCGTGCTGTCACTCGGGGGGGGGGGAGGTTATACATAAAAGTACTCTTCAATGATGGGGGCAGATGGCAACTAAAGACACTAAATACACTGTTGGAAGAAGGATCTGATGTGATTCTTTAGATTTTATAAATAATTATATATGGCGGACCTGCAGGAAAGTGGGTGAAACAAAACTGATATGGTATATGGTGATAGGCTAGGTTATATTGGAAAAGGGATGTTATTGAAGAACGGACTCTGAAGGTGGCCAGTCTCGCAGAAATGGTGAAGTTATCAGCATATATAAAAGACCGGAGACAAGAGATTTATGTAAGGGAGTGGAGGATATGGATAGATTATGTGTAGAATAAATGCTAAACTAGGAAGTACCAGATAATTCTTAGATGAATGTTGTGTAGAAATGTATAGTTTACAGGGGATAGTATACTAGAATGTCAGGAAGAAATGTATAACACACAGGGGGTAGAGTAGATGGGCGGTAAAGTATTATATAACATGATTTGGATTTGGATTTCATCCTGGGGAAGCCATGGGGGGAGGGGAGGGTAAGGGAGGGCTAGGAAGGGAAAGGGAGGGGGAAGGGGGAAAATTTGTATTTGTAAAACTTTTTCAATAAAAAAAAAGTTTGTGGGACTAAAAAAAAAAAAAGTTCAATCAATCAATTCCAACTTCTTATGAAGTTCTCACAAAGTTGGAATTGATTGAACTTTTTTTTAGTCCCAAAACTTTTGTTTCCCTGCACACCATGGCAAGAAATGTGATGGAGCTGGAAATCAGGGAGGCAAAGAAATGCTTGGGGGAAGCAAGGGACCTGGGCAGTGGTGGGTTGGGCAAGCTCCATGCCACAGCAGTGCAATGGAGAAATGGGCAATGGAGCAGCTGGTGCGAGGGAAGGAGGATGCTGCTTTCCCTGTTTTCTCCCTGTTCTTCCTCCTTCCCTCATGCTGGCTGCTCCATTGCCCAATGCAGTGCAGCACCCAGGATCCACTTTGATGGGGAGGGGGGTAATTTGCCTGGCCATACTAACCCTGCAGTCTCCCGTACATTGATCCCAGCTTTGATCATGCTGCCAACTTAATTCCTCACCCCTCTCACTTTTGCCCGCAGACTGACCAACAACCCCTGCACGCAGGTCCACGGGGAAGGGGAATCCCTCCCTCCACTTCCCCCCAATTCTTCACCTTCCCGCATGAGCTCTCGGGAGCATCAACTCCTTGTCTCTATGGTAACACCTCCTCATCATTCCTCAGAAACCTTGCCTCTTAAAGGAGCCGCATCCAGAAGGCTGAAATAGCCATGAGACCAACGTGCAGATAAGCACTCTCAGAAATAGCCTTTTGGCAATGGGTGGAAATTTAACAACCGGTTTGCCCAGGATCAGGTTGGTTGTCATGGGAGGGTCATCCCCATCTGCAACAGAGCTGGAGGATGTGGATGGGCTACACCTCCCACGACAGCCAATCTGACCATGGGTGAACTGGTTGTTAAATTATTTTAATCCCACCACTGCATAATTCCTAGCTGCTGTGAAACCTGACAACAGAAATCAGTTGGTAGAAAGAAACAAGATTCATTGTAAACAGTTGTAGGAAGGGAACACCACCAACATCGCTGCCCCAACAATGAGAGTTGATCCTGAAATTCAGTACAGGGACTTCCTAGAGCAGGGAGAAGCACAGATGTGGGAAGATAAATTAGGGGCAACATTTTCAGATGGGTTTTGGAGAGTCCCAGATGGTAGACCTATTGCCCCACGCCGCCTCATACGCTTAATCTGTCAGAGGCTACATGCAAAAGGTCACTGTGGGACCCAGGCTATAGTGGATGCTGCTAGGAGAGTATGGCATGCACCAGGTATATACACAGAGGCAACCAGAGTAACCAGCAGTTGCCAGACATGCCAAGCCAACAATAGCACATCCCGAAAAGCTATCTATGAGGGAGGGAGGCCATGGGCACAAAGACCATTTGAGGCAATACAAATGGACTATATCCAATTGCCCAAAGCCAATGGATACCAGTATGCCCTCGTGTGTAGGGACCAGCTGACACACTGGGTGGAGGCTTTCCCATGCCGCCACGCCACGGCCCTGGAAACTGCCAGACACCTCATTAAAGATGTAGTGCCAAGATTCGGTGTGCCACGAATCTTAGATACAGACAGAGGGACACATTTCATAGCACAAGTCCTAACATACATATACCAAGCGCTAGGCATAACACAAAATCTCCACTGCCCGCGTTCTCCACGTTCGTCGGCAGGGACAGAACGTGCGAACCGCGAGGTGAAAACACTATTAAGCAAGCTTTGCCAGGAGACACACCTCTCCTGGCCACAAGTCTTGCCCATTGCCTTATTCTATATAAGGACGAGACCGAGAAGGGACATGGGAATCTCCCCTTTCGAGATTCTGTTTGGCCGTCCACCTGACACGCTACAAGGCCTTGACCCACAGTCTCTCAGCCTGGACAGGGGGGATATGGTCCTTTCTTCATATCTTTCAGCCTTACATAGGAGACTACAGGAGCTGTGGACACAGAGTGCCCTGACACAGACGCTGCCCCTGGAGGAAAACCTGCACCCATTCAAGCCAGATGATAGCGTGTGGATCCAATCCTTCACAAGGACCTCACCACTGCAACCGAAGTGGACAGGACCCTACCAAGTTCTGCTAACAACCCAGACAGCTATCCGAGTAGCAGAGAAGGACAGCTGGATACACTGGACACACGCCAAACCTGCAGTGGTGGACAACAGCCCAGAGATCCCTCCAATCAGGCTGAAGAAAAACCCAGGCACAGAAGAATGGACCTTGCAAGCATTTTTTGAACACAACGAACTTACCAGTAATATCACCTTTAACACCATTTTGGCTATCTGGATACACATATTTACCTTTTTTTTTCTCTTTTTTTTTATTATTAGTATTTGTTTAAGGGGGGGGGATCGAATTGTACAATGGGAAAACAAAAATCTATTGCAAGCATGCTATGTAACCTTTATGGTATATTGTTAATTGTAACTCAAGTAACAGGGTTCCTAGAACCAAACCTTATCCCAGAAAAAGGGAACATCTGGGAATATCTGGCAAAAGAGATACTGAACACCACAGAATTTTGTTTACCAGGGGGGAAATCAGTAAAAGACATTTTAAAAACATGTTTAATAGGAGTAGCAATAGGGCCACAGGCTATACTCAATCACACATGGCTTAGACATTTCCCTATCACACAACCATACTCAACCATTTATGAGTGGGGAAATATTTCTATAACAAAAGATCTTGACATGTACACCCTCCATGTGGCTGCTGTCTCTGCCTCATCCTCGTGTTTTGAAATCTATGGGTGCAACAAATTGGGAAATGGAAATTGCATCAATTTAAATAATACTGAATTGAGACGTAATAATACAGAGCAGATCCCTTTTTCCTATAGCTACTTGAGGCTCCCTCATGGCTGGTTCATACTGCGTGGACTACAAGCCTATTCATATCTACCAGCCAACTCAACAGGAGGGCCATGCACCTTAGGGAAACTGACCATGCTAATGCCATCCCTACAGAGACGACACAGGAGAGCTTTTTATTCCCTAGAGGCAGACTGTGACTCTCAAGTAAGTTTACTCACTAAAGCAGAATATGTTTCATTGGCTGTTTCGCTAGTGGGAGTGCCAGGACTAGCGGTCCGGAATTCCAGAAACCTAAATAGCTTGGCATGTACCCTAGCAAAAAGTTTAAATTCGACTTCCCACGCATTGGATGCCCTAAACAGAGAATTGAGACAAGTCAGGGAGGCCACCCTTGAGAATCGTGCAGCGATTGATTATTTATTACTAAAACACCATCCTGGCTGCGAAGAATTTAAAGGGTTGTGCTGTTTTGACTTGGAACAAAACTCAAAACTTGTAGACACAGAAGTCAACCACCTAGAGGAACTGGCACAAAACATTGGCCATAGCCAGCCATCCCTAGATCTTTCTTGGCTTTTTTCTTGGTTACCAGACTTCTCTTGGCTCAAAATTGCCCTAACAGGTGCGGTCACTATCTGTGTACTCGGAGGCCTTTTGTGTTGTCTCTGTCATTGCATCCCTCCCTGCCTTAGCTGCATAAGGGCATGTAAGCCAGATCTTCCCCAGAGAAAAGCAGGACATAATCAAACAGCCTTCATGATGGTCCAGATTGATCATGAGTACCAGATCTACCCCGATTCAGAAGTAACCCAAGGAACAGAAGACAAAGAGACACCCATTTAACACATGCACACACACAGAAAAGAGAGAAAAAGAAGTGGGGATTGTAGGAAGGGAACACTACCAAGACAGTGTCAAAACCTCATCAACTCATGAAGGGGAAAACCCAGACATAAGGAAATGACCTTCCCAAAATAGAACACATAGATATCAGAGTCAGATAGAATTAAAAAGGAAATCCCAGGAAACGATACACAAAGACTCTAGACAAGATCAGGAAAGAAACTATTAACAGCAGAATAAAAACAAAAGGTATGGCAGGGGATTAACCAAGGAAAAGATTTAATCAATAACCCAAAGCAATATGATAAGAGTCAAACCGGGGGTAAGGGCTTACCAAATAATAACATGATCATCTTAAGGGAGGAAGCAAATAATGAATCAGGAGAAAACAAAAGAATACCAAATCAGATAACACAAACACCACCTAGTCTGAAGTAGGAAACGATCAGAATAAGAAAAACAGAGCACACACACAAAGGAAACATAGACAAAAGTAACAATAGAAAACAAAGGATTCCCTTTGATCAAGAGGGTATAAGAATGTATGCTTACCTGGTAAAGATGTCAGCTCACCCAGGAACGCTGGTCTGCGACATCGCTCGATCTGACTTCCTGAAAAATAAAGAAAACTTGCTTTCACGCAGCTTGCTTCTCTCGCGGTTTTGTGCGGCGCCGGAACGCTCTCCCAGCCGGGAAATTCGAATCCTCGGGGGGGGGGGGGGGACCTCTCCTCCCTTCTAACACAGTTGAATTACTTTTTTTTTCTTTTTTGCTTGTTTGATTCAAAGGAGATTTCAGGACAGTCTGAAATGGACACGACAGAAATTTGCCTCAAGAAAAGGAAAGCACTAGAGAAAAAGAACAGGTAGTAATTGGATTCAGTGAGATAAATACAATAATTAAATACATGGTTCTATAGAATATAGGGGGAAAAATCATATAATAGTCAATATGATTGAGAATACAGACAATGTGAATTTAATGATCTTTAGATTAATGGATATTTTAGCAAAATAATGTATCTGAAATAGTCCAGACAATGTATGTAATTTGCATGATTTTATGTTATTACTTTCTTATGCAAGTAATGTGCATTAATGCAAATAGTGTAAATTTCAATTCAATAATTTAATTTAATTAGGATAACAAGCACGCTTATCCTAAATTTGTCCTCCATAACTGCCATGTGATCCTGTCCAAGCCTGATATTTTTAGTAACAATTTAATGAGATTAAAAGAAACCTAAACTTGATTTTATACACTTGATAATAGCTTGTATGGGTTTTAACATAATCAGATATTTGTTGTTATATTATATACCTTGTACAATCAAAACATACCCAATATATAAACCCAGCACATATATATATCATGGTCAGTAAGTTTAGCTGATAGTAAATCTCAATTACCCAATAGTTATACTTGATACTGATGAAATTTGATATTGAGGATGTTTTCATTTTATTAAACTTACATTTTTCTAAAGGATATTAGAATTAGATATAAAGTGACCTATACTGCCTGCTAATAAATATATGTTCAATTTTATGTAATTAACTGCATGCACACATATAGAGACATACTGTATATTGTATATATGAATTATTTATTTTTGCAAATGATAAACATGTGCATGTAACATTCTATCTAGAAATAATATAAATATGAAACTTTTAAATATAAATTCATTAATATATGTTAATGTTAATCAGGACTGATTTGAGCTAAAAGCTTAATTCTGCAATCAACTGAAGAACATTACTTACAATCTCCTGCTGTTCTCTTTCACTTTTATTTTGAAGACACACACACACACACACACACACACACATTGCATTCTGCACACTTGCTTTATTCATTAGCTATCTTTTAAAAAATAATTATTTCAACTATCTTAATGTCAGTCTTGGAAATCAAAACATTCATTGTTAGCTTCCGGTCAAACTTCCGGTGCCTTCGGTGTGAGATCTGCCTCCTCCAGAAGAACAAGGAGGGAAACCACCAACCATGCACCTATACCTCCAGAAAACTCACCAACACGGGACTTCCAGTTTGAATTTTTGGCTCTTTCAGTGCAAGAACTGCGACCTCTGTGGGTCCATTCCAAACTCTCCCTGTCAGGGGCTTCACTAGAAGGCATAGCCATCTTGGTGGGGTGGTGAAGCAAAGGAGGACTGCCTTACAGGTTGAGGGGAGCCGCATCTCCCCTCCCTGACTCGGAAAACCCCCTCATCCGAAGACTAGGAGCAGTGGCAGTCAAAATGGCTGCCATGAAGCTGGGGAACAGCCAGAACCATATGTTTGTGCAGGAACAGAGAAATGCTGAATGGTGTGTCATCTGGGTAAGAAAAGATTTACAGCTGAAGTTGGACCCCACAAAAAATTTAAGGGGAATACCTTTTAGAGCAATTTGCTACAGAGGCGTGCAACTATTGTGGGGAAAAAACACATTGGAAATTTGGTAACTATCTGTTTAAAAAGAAAATTAAGTGGGAAATGGAATCCCCAAAATAAAAGGCATGATATTAAGAAGGCATATTAAGATGCTGGAGCTATAAACCTACCTTTTCTTCAAATAACGGAACTATAAGATAAACTAAGCAAGAGAAATAAAACTGGGTGTGTCAAAGTAAAAGTAGAACAGGAGCAGAGTCACAATAAAAGCAGAGAGGAAGCAAAGTGGAGTAAAGAGTGCCATCTGCTGATGATAGTAAATTTTTGTGACTCAGGAGCAAATATTGAAATGGAGGGAAATAACTGTTGAACCATGTATATTTACTTTCTAGCCACTGGAGACTGGAATATTTAAAAAAAGAATTGGTGTCTGGACCCCTAAATACTATTGAATATACAAAAACAACTTGAGGAGTAGAGGATCCCTGAAGTAACTAACTGATTTGATTGGACATTGATGAGACATTTAAACTTGATTAGGAGGTCTGGTTTCTGAATGGATGATTGAGGAGACCTAAACGAAATGGAGTTAATAACTCAAAATAACAAAGACATTAAGGACCTTATCCTGGAACTGCACAAAGACATGGTGGAAATATTGGATCATATAGATAAAAAGGTAAAGGTTCCCCTTGCACATATGTATTAATCGTTCCTGACTCTAGGGGTCTGTGCTTATCTCTGTTTCAATGGCGAAGAGCCAGCACTGTCCGAAAACATCTCCATGCTCATGTGGCCGGCATGACTAAATGCCAAAGGCGCATGGAGCACTGTTACCTTCCCACCAAAGGTGGTCCCTATTTTTCGACTTGCATTTTTTACGTGCTTTCGAACTGCTAGGTTGGCAGAAACTGGAACAATTAACGGGAGCTCACCCCGTTACATGGCACTAGGGATTTGAATCACTGATAGATATAGATAGATATAGATAGATAGAAGACTGGGAAATTGTATACAAGAGATGGAAAATAAAGATCAGGACAAGAAGGAAAAATATGGAATTATCAACTAGAATAGAAGGAGAATTAGAACTGAGAAACCAGCAAACAGAAGAAAACAAGGAGGAGATACTATTAAAATTAATAAGAATTGAGGAATTAAAATGGGGAAAGTACTTTAAAAGATTTAAAAAAGAAATGGGAGGAATAAGAAGAGGTTGGGGGGGAAATGATAGGATTTAGAACAGAAAGCTCTCAAATTAAACAGTGGGGAAAGACAGGGCAAGGAGGAAAAATTAAATTATGGATTCAGAATATAAACCTCAAAGTAGATGGAATAAAAGACTTAAGAGGAAAACAGGGGAGACAAGTTTAAAAAAAGGAAGGGATGTGGATAAGATAATGGTTAAGGGTTAAGAAAAAGAGTTAAAGATATGTCATGATTATATGGTAATAATTGTATTAAAATTAGAATGATATGGTTGAATGATAATATTATTAAAAGTGTGTAAATATGATTATGGTGTAGGTAAAGTGAAAGTAGATATACCTATGTGTATTAAATACATTTTAAAATATATAGAAAGGAAGACTTAGAGATTGGGAATATGAATGATAAAACAGAGTATCATGTCTTTGAATATAATAATATGGAGGGGAAAAAAGAAAAATATTAGTGGAAGTTTAGAATGGAAGGATGTAAAGCAATGTATCACAAAGTCAAATAAGTTAGGAAAAGAAATATGAAAAATAGACACAAAGAATGAAAATAGTGGTAAGCTTGAAATGTGAGGATGTAAGAAACTGATATTTAGATGGTATGCTGTTTGATTAATGATATTAGTATTAAAAGAATAATATTGCAGTTGCATATATGTGACTAGAATGATGTGTTTAAAATTATTAACATGAATATTAATTAATATTATAGTATTATTATTATTAACAATATATGTGTAAGTGATTAAGTCTGTTTCTTTGATTTTTTAATGCAATTTAAAGAAGCTGTATGGTTATAGTTGAAAGAGATATTAATTGGAAAACACACCATATTCTATAGGTATTGGGAATATTATATGCAACAATGAAAAGAGAGAGGGAAATGGAGTGGAGTGGAAAGGAGTAGGAGAGGAGGGGAGAAAGAGTAAGGGTAGAGAGGGAAAAGGAGAGAGGGGAGTGGAGGGGAGGAGAAGAGTAGAAAGCGAAGGAGATAGAAGCGGAGAAGAAGAGAGAGGGGAAATAGAGAGGGGACAGGAGAAGGAGAGAGGGAAGGAGAGGAGAAGGAAGGAGGGAAGTAGAGAAAAGGAAAGGGGAGTAGAGAAGAGAGGGAGGAGAAAGAAGAGGAAAGGAGAAGGATGTTCTAAAAATTCTGGAGAGCTTAACTGACCTTTCTACTAAAGGGTTTCACTTTAAGAGCAACAGTTGGCTGCTGATAGTTATCATTGCATTTTAACTATTTTAATTCCTCAAGGTGCTCTGGCACCCTGCCTGATTTGTAACTCCAGTTTGCAGGTATTTCTAATCTAATAATTGGTATTTAGGGCAGCTTTTTGCAAGCAAAGAAGCTTTTTGTATTTTTGTACAGGTAATCCTTGATTTACAACAGTTACAATGGCACTGAAAAAAGTAACTTATGACCGTTTTTCATACTTAAACCATTGCAGCAAACTGTCATTAGGGCAAAGAAGCGATGCCACATGACCACCTGGTCACATGAAGCACCACAGTTGTGAAATGAGTGACATAGTTGTTAAGAATGCTGCAACGGGCATAAATGATGACCGATCATAAGTGCGAGGACCTGTCAAAAGTGCGAGGACCTGTCAGAAATCACTTTTTTCAGCCCTCTGGGTAGTCCCTATGTGCATATGGACTACTCAGAGGGCTGAAAAAGTTATTTTTGACCAGTCCTCGCACTTTTGACCAGTCCTCGCACTTACTACTGTCCTCACATTTTACGTTTTTCGCCTTATTTTGTCACCATGGTGAAGAGAAGCAGTTGTGAAATGAGAGACACGGTTGTTAAGAATGCTGCAATGGGCATAAATGTGAGGATGGTCATAAGTGTGAGGACCGGTCAGAAATGACTTTTTTCAGCCCTCTGAGTAATCCCTATGCACATAGCCATGGCCACCCGGTCACATGACCATCAAGCCATGCCCCCAAATAAGCCACACCCACAGAACTGGTTGTTAAAAAATTGAATCTCACCACTGTATGTATGTATGTGTGTGTATACATATATATATATATATATATATATATATATGTATATGTATGTATATGTATATGTATGTGTATGTGTATGTGTATGTGTATGTATATGTATATGTATATGTATATGTATATGTATATGTATATGTATATGTATGTGTATAGTTAATATTTCGGGTTTCTTCCCGTGTAATTGTGGATATATCCCTAAAAGGGTAGAAGCGACGTTTCGGCAGAATCCCATCTATATATATATGTATAATTGTCATAGTATAATTTGTCATAGTATAATTGCAAAGAATTCATGTTACTGAGTCCAAAATAAATGCATGTTTAAATTTTTAAAGTGCAAAATAGCACAGAGACCAATTCCGAGAAAGGTCGGCAGTTTGGCAGTTCGAATCTAGTATAGGTCTGCTGCATGAGCAGGGGATTGGACTAGATGACCTCCAAGGTCCCTTCCAACTCTGTTACTGTTACTTGTTAGTAGCACTATAGTTAAAATACCTGTACTTGCTTAAAATAAGTGAATGAACAAAAGCCGTTTTTAGTGTCTTTCATGGGCTGCCCAATCAAGGAGGACTTGTGGATGGTGCTTTATAAAAGCAAATTTCAATTTTCCAACAGGCACAGAGCAGTAACGATCAAGACTATAATTATCTGCACATATGGGAGAAAACAAATTCTATTTAACAGGCTTTTCCAGGAAATTCCTGATCAGTATGACTAACAACTTTCTCCTTCAGAGGACAGAAGAAGGCACAAAAGCATTAGTTCTCTTAGACATGAATTTAATCAGTGTGGAAGATTTAGTGGAGGAAGTGAAAAATAACATGATTGAAGTAGGGGGGAGAGAGAGACAGAGAGAGGAGAGAAAGAGAAGCTCCACATTCCTTGGATGTGTTGGACTTCAGGGATTTATTAATTTGGATTCCTGCATGAGGATTGAATTTGGTGGTCTAAATGTTTCCATCCAGTCTTTCAATTCTACTGTGTATATTTATGTGACAGCAGGGGTCTTTCTCTCGAACTGAAGCATTTTAAAAATGAAAAGCAAAGCAGACAAGTGTTTCAGAAGCTTTATAATATCTTTCGAGTTGGGAAAAATGCTGATTGGGCGAGTAAGTTTTACATATGAACAGTTCAGCGTGTTCCCTAAGGACTACTAACCCCCCCACCCCCACTCAAATACCTCCAAGAGATTCCTCCATTGACATTCCAATTCCGGGATTCCAGCGCCGACTGAGGCGACTAAGTAAGAAAGAAAGATGAGTGGAGCTGCAGTCGGAACATCCCTGTATGAAATGATTGCTTTTAAACTACTTAATCATTCATGTTTCTCTTTCCCTCGCTGTGCAATTTGCTCTCTAATTGCTCCTCTTTGCATTGATCTGGTGCCGAGCGGAAGGGGACTCTCTGGAGACTGCTGATTTACTGAGACCCCATTCCTTCTTCGTTTTCACCTTCCATGGCGGTCTCTCTGCCTCTATTTTTAAAGCAGACTCTCGCCGCTCAGCACCTGTTCTCGCGGCTCGGCGCTCAGAGTTTGACAGTTCTCCCGCCATTTGATCTCGAGCCAGTTTAGCCAGAGGGCTTTACCCTCGCCGCCCTCCTTTCTTTGGCTCCCTGCTGCCACGCTAGCTCTCTCCATTCTCCCTCTCCTCCCACTCTCTCTTCTCGAAAACCTCTCCTATTTAAACTTTGGTGGGTCTCGGTTTTCTGGCCTGAGGGCAGCTCCAGCCTGCCGAAGCAGAGCCAAGCGAGAGCATTTGATGTCGGATTAGGCTCGTGGGTTTGGCCATGGCTGAGGCAGGAAGACAACCTGAGGAAGCGTCTGCAGTTGACGAGTTCACTGATATTATCAAGAGCAGATCTGGTAGGACAAACAATTTGCGGATGTTACACATGTGTGTTGGATTTGTGCTTCAAAAACAAAAGCCAAAAGGATCTTTTCCATTGCGTGAAAGAGGTTCTTGATAACACACAAAAAGCTGGCTCCGAAATTGCTGTTGGGAAAATTTTCTGTGGCATGCAGCTGCCGGAGGCTCTTCTACTAAGTTAAACTGTATGTCCAACTAGAGCTGGGAATGTGGCACTTCGGGGGAAAGTCTGTGTGTGTTTAATTTCCATCCTCCTCTGGTCAAAAGGCATTTCCACTTTATCTCATTTGACAATAAGTGATCTTAAATCACTTGTTCCTGAGAAGCCAGTGGATATGTGGCTAATAATTAATGCCGGTTTAAAGAAAACAGTGGGATGTATCATGTATGGGATGGGGATGGGGATGGGGATGGGGATGGGTGTACATGGAAGACAATCCATTGAAAGAAAGAAACATTTGTTTTATTTAGCATTTTATATTATGTTACTTTTATCTCTCTGAGCAAACTGTGACTTGTTTGCTTTGGATTATTAATGCAGGAAAAAAGTCAGGAAAAAGAGATGATGATGATGATGATTATTATTATTATTATTATTATTACTACTACTACTACTACTATTATTATTATTGATCATTGCAGTGTCAGCCAGATGTTCAGACTGGGTTTGGCATGTTTGTCTACCTATCGAATCCTTACCAAGGACCTGGGATAGGCAAATCTGAATGTTGTTTATTATTATTTTTTTTATTCATTAAACATGAAACTCAGTCAACTGGACATTTAAAAATGTGTCACAAATACCATTGATTGGTGCTAATGGCTGAAGTTCTTTTTCTTCAACTCTGGTGTCTCCTGGTACAGCGATATCAATAAATTGTATGCTTCAGCCCTCGACAACTGTGATATCTGGTGTGTTGTGTTCCAAATGACGATTGTCTGTATTCGAAAGTCCTAAAATATCTTCACCATCTCAGTTTCAACAACTTTTTCCACTTTATGTTCCATATTATTATTATTGTGTTTCCCTGGAAATAAGACCCTGTCTTATATTTTTTTTCAACCCTGAAATAAGCGCATGGCCTTATTTTCAGGGAGGGCTTATTTTTCGGGGAGGGCTTATTTTTGGGAAAACTACTACTACTACTACTACTACTTCTTCTTCTTCTTCTTCTTCTTCTTCTTCTTATTATTATTATTATTATTATTATTGGTTAATCTTTGGTGAGATTCACAGCCTTTGAGGCTGGTTAATAACTCAGCAGCTCGAGTCCTAACCAAGGACCTAGGAACTGTTAAGGTATTGTTGGAGGATGTAAGCTGTTCCGAGTAAAGTAGTTTTTTGTAGAGTCAAAATGTTCAAGTCCGGTAAATTTAGAATTTCTAAATAGCGAGGTAGCCCTTTGGGTATTGCTCCAAGGGCTCCAATTACAATCGGGACAACACACGATTTCTTTTTCCACAGTCGCTCAACTTCAATTTGCAAGTCCCAGTACTTTGTGATTTTTTCTTGCTGCTTATCTTCAATCCGTGCATCACCAGGTATTGCAATGTCAATGAACCATACTTTTTTCTTTTCAACTATTGTTATGTCAGGTGTGTTGTGGACCAAGTGCTTGTCAGTCTGAATCCTAAAGTCCTACAAGATCTTGAGTTTCTTATTCTCTAAAACTTTCTAAACCTGATGTTCCCAGTGGTTTTTGCTGTATTCAAATCCAAACTTCTGGCATAATTTCCAGTGAATGATCTTAGCAACTCGGTCATGGCGTTGTAGGTAGTCAGTTTGTGAAATTTTGCTGCATCCACTGATCAGGTGGTCGACTGTCTCATCTTTCTCATTACAGAGGCGGCATTTGCTGTTGGTGATAACATATTGAATTTTTGCCTTCATGCAGTTTGTGGCTAGGGCTTTATTTTATTTTATTTTATTTTATTTTTATTTTTATTATTATTATTATTATTATTATTATTATTATTATTATTATTATTATTATTATTATTATTATTATTATTATTATTATCACAATAACAGGCTCTAGGTTTTAAGAATCTCCTAAATTGCAGCATAGGCCATTATAGCCACAAATGGAAGCAGCTATAATAGTTCACCATTGGATAAAGTTTTAGTTTCCTGGGCTGCCTCCTTGTTTTTAGCATTGGAAAAGAACCAGTTCAGGCAATTCAAGTATTAACTGTTCAGAATTCATATTTTTACAAAATAATAAGGAGGTACTTAATTATTTCTGAAAAGTTATGATAGTTAACCAGCCTAACAAAAATTAGATTACAGAGGATTAATGTCTTCTGTATCCACCCTATAAAACATAAAGTTAAGGTTTCTTTCATTTCTACGTTGAAATCCAAAATAAAGCAAAATGGAATACAAAAGACAAAGAGGAGTCTGTCT
The DNA here is from genome assembly GCF_059756535.1 of Pantherophis guttatus. Lineage (NCBI taxonomy): Eukaryota > Metazoa > Chordata > Lepidosauria > Squamata > Colubridae > Pantherophis > Pantherophis guttatus. The sequence goes on from NC_142067.1 coordinate 66,297,946, forward strand.
GTTGCCAGCCCCACGCTAAATTTAAACATGATGCATGGTTTGCAGTAATCACAACTTTCATGTGACTTCACTCATGTTTCCTTTAAATGAGTTATTTACTTAAATTTATTACACTGGCATATCATGGAGCCATAGGTCTGCTCATACTGTACATAGATCACATGAGGACTCTTATGTGAAAATATCCATTTGAATTTCTGTGCAGTTAGAGTTTGTAGACGTGCAGAATCATCTTAATATAGGATTGTGCAGAAAACATTTTGGGAAACATTCTTACAACTTGCAAGAACCATGACAGCATAGCTAAAATGGTTTGTTAGTGCTCTTAATTCCTGTTTTAATTCCTCACCTAACTTTGGGTTCATTTCTCCACTCTACATAACAACAACACATTCTGGTTTTCTATTTAGATGTTTGGTATCTTGGATTTCAGTCCAATTTTGGAGGTGCCCTTGAAATATATAATACAAATGCCAAAATAAATTATATGGTGATTTAATCAAAAACTATCCTGAGATGTCTTCAGGTTGTTGCATTGTTTTAGGGTCTAAGAATGACAATTTATGGGACCTTCTGTGATATTCTTTCCCTAACATGCATGCACTTCAGAGGTGGGTTTTAGCAGGTTCTGACCAGTTCTGGAGAACCGGTAGTGGAAATTTTGAGTAGTTTAGAGAACCGGTAGTAAAAATTCTGACTGGCCCTGCCCCCATCTATTCTCTGCCTCCCAAGTCCCAGCTGATCGGGACGAAATGGGGATTTTGCCTTCCCTTGGATTAGGGAGGGAATGGAGATTTTATGGTATCGTTCCCCTGCCACACCCACCAAGCCACACCCACAGAACCAGTAGTAAAAATTTTTGCAACCCACCACTGATGCCCTTGCTGCAGCTCCTTCCCCCAGCCCACTACTCAGTACTTACCAATTTGTTTACTTGCAAGCTGTCTGGGATTTGTGACTTCCTGCCAGCTCCCCCATTAACTTTGCAAATCACAGTCATGTGAGATCTTCCCTTAATGTGATCCTTCTTATCAAGGGCAATGGCTACTGCATCACCAACGCTAAGCAATGAAAGTTCTAGTCCCAGTTGCCATTATTAAAGGACGACAGACAGAGAAACAGAGAGACAGAGAGACAGACAGACATAATGTTTGTGTGTGTTTATGTATAGACATATAAGGTTCACATTCAAAAACTGTCACAAGTAAATGCCTTATTCTCCAATATGTAAATAGTATATGAACGGGATATCAGGGGTTAATTTATTCTTCACTTCTTAATGTATTCATACTTCACCACTCCCATATCTAGCTCCACCCATTGTATATATAAGGAGCTGCACGCACTCATTCCTTGCTTCTATCTGTGAATATTCAGTGAATATAGAATGCCTTGTGTAAATAAAGAGAGATATATTTGAACTATTAATTCTTAAATGATTTATTGAGTCTGATCCTGAAAACATTGCAACAAAAACAAAAAGACTTGACATTCTAGGATTGTTACTTTAAACATTACCCCCAATAACTAGTCTTCAGAGAGATTTGTTCCCTCTACAGGTTCTGATAACAAGTGATAAACCTCAGAATATAACAATGCAAGCCAAATATACATTGTTGTCCAAAGAGGGTATAATATTTGGATCTGTTTATATTGAACAGGTCCAAATAGACCTCTAGCTTCTCAATATATTACTATTTTAGTTGCTCCTCTGCAAGGAATTCAATGTTGTGAAACAAGTTTAGTAACAAACCCAGAATAAGAAATAAAGATAACTGAACTTCCATTTTTGACAATATGATCTTATTCTCAGTCCTTTTCTTATCAGAAAAAAGATTTTTAAATATTAAATTTTAAATCAGTGATTAAAAACAAGATATCAAAATAAACATTTACAGTTCGCTCATGTTGTGATATCTGATATGGAATTTTGGTTAAGAAAAGTTATTTATCTCACCTGTAACATTTAACACTAGAAAGGCAATGTAGTCATATCACCTCCCTAGAAAGAAGCTTTCCTCCCGGAATGCTTGTTACTTGCAGAATTAATTAATTTGCTTCTACATTTATTTTTAAAACCAGTTATTAATTTAAAATAAGACCCATAGCTTGATAGTCAAATCTTCTATGGATGACGATAGTCCTGTTTTCTAATACATTATGCCCATAGATTTATCTTTGTGAAGAAATTTCTTGTAAAAGAAATTGGAATATTGTTGAGGGGATTTTTCAGTATATGCATATAATTGTTATATCTTTATTTCTTTATTCCTATTTCTACAAATCTTTTTTATGCCTTCTAAATGTCTAATGTAAAGAATGATCAAAATGATAAAGAATTAGGATTGGTCCCAATTCTTGAGCTCTTGCCATATTCATTGTTTTAAAAGCCACAGATCCTTCCTTTTCAATGCATAACATAAATCCTTAGAAGAACACCCTAGTATAAATCTTGATCTTCATTAAATCTCAAGAGGATGCTCTTTGTGACTTAAAATATGTTAAACCACGTGAAGTCTGATGTGCAGGAGTGTATCTATAGGTAGTTTATTCCATGTTTAAACCAGCCTGTTATCTTTAATGTCCACTTTATATTTTGTAGGGTATGTGCCTTGACTGACATTTGATTTTTTTGTTCTTTGAAAATCTTTTTTTTACATTAGAATTAATTGCAGTCCAAATAATTGTTGTGTTACTTATTAAATGCAGGATTAATAAAAAGAATAAAAAAATATCTACAAGTAATCTTTCAACTTGTTCCTATATATTAGATACAGATACAGATTAACAGAGTTGGAAGCAGTGGTGGGTTGCTCCCGGTTCGCACTGGTTCGCAAGAACCGGTAGTAAAAATTTGTAATAGTTCAGAGAACTATAACATTGGCTGGCCACACCCCCGAACCGGTCCCCGGTCCAGTCGCCGCTCGCTTACCCCGCCCACCTCATCAGAGGCTTTTTAAAAAAAAACTTTTAAAAGCATTTTTTCTACAACCTCTTCAGACAAAGAGATTGTAGGGAAAAAAATGCCTTTAAAAGCCTCTGGCGATCCCAGCTGAGTTGCCTGATCGTCAAAGGCTTTTAAAAGCATTTTTTTCTGCAATCTCTTAAGGTTGTAGAAAAAATGCTTTTAAAAGTAAAAAAAAAAAGTTGGCCATACCCACCCAGTCACCTTACCCTCCCCACCAAACCACACCCACAAAATAAGCCACACCCACAGAACTGGTAGTAAAAATTTTTAGAACCCACCCCTGGTTGGAAGGGACTTTGTAGGTCATCCTTTATCTTTATCTTTTATTAGATTTGTATACCGCCTTTCTCCTTTCGGACTCAGGGCGGTGAACAGCCAAAATAAAAACATTTGTACACAAAAGTTAAAATAATTTTAAAAATAATTAAATGAAATTTGGCCCATAATTTAAACATTTCAATTAAAAATCAGTATCAAACTTTAAAACCAACATGGTCTAGTCCAACCTCCCACCCAAGCAGACCCTACACCATTTTTGACAGATGGCAGTCCAGTCTCTTCTTGAAAGCTTCCAGTGATGAAGCTCCCACAACCTCTGAAGACAAGCTCTTCCATCGATTGATTGCTCTTACTGTCAGAAAATTTCTCCTTATTTCCAGGTTGAATCTCTCCTTGTTCAGTTTCCATCCATTATTCCTTGTCTGGCCTTTAGGTGCTTTGGAAAATAGGTTGACCCTCTCCTCTCTGTGGCAGCCCCTCAACTGCTATCATGTCTCCCCTGGTCCTTCTCTTCACTAGACTAGCCAAGTCCAGTTCCTGCACTATTCATTGTATGTTTTAGCCTCCAGTCCCCTAATCATCTTGGTTGCTCTTCTCTGCACTCTTTCTAGAGTCTCAACATCTTTTTTATAGTGTGGTGACCAAAACTGGATGCAGCACTCTAGGTGTGGTCTTATTTAGACTTTATAGAATGGTATTAGTACCTCACTTGATCTTGACTGTATCCCTCTGTTAATGCAGTTTAAGATTGCATTGGCTTTTTGGCTGCCACTGCATACTGCTGGCTCATATTTAATTGGTTGTCCACTAAGACTCCAAGATCTCTCTCACAGTTACTGCTATTAAGCCTAGTTTCACCCAGTCTATATGTGTACTTTTGGTTTTTCTTACCTAAGTGTAAGACTTTACTTTTCTCTACATTGAATTTCATTTTGTTAGATAGGACTCTGTGTTCAAGTCTGTCAAGATCCATCTTGAGCCTATCATCTAGGATGTTAGCTATTCCTGCCAGCTTAGTATCATTTGCAAATTTGATGAGTTCCCCTTCTATTCCCTCATCTAAATCATTTATGAAGATATTGAAAAGTACTGGGCCTAAGACTGAACCTTCTGGTACCTACTGTTTACTTCCCTCCATATAGACATAGACCCATTAAGGACTACTTGTTGAGTACGGTTTGTCAGTCAGTTACAAATCCATCTGAGCCATTAGTTCAGAGTGTAACATAATATAAATATTTCTTTTGAAGTCAGAGAGTCTACAACACAGCTTTAGGCATTGTGTTACATCTGGAATAACTTAATTATTCTGTCAGGATATTCTGACGGTTATGATTCTTTGTTTCACCTCAGCTCTGTGTTTTCTAATTACAATTTTAAGTTTCACATTTCACATTCATGCTTTCGTTTTTAACTCTAGTATGCTTTAAACAATAGTCAATTACCATATTTTTTGGTGTATAAGATGCACTTCCTTCCCTCCAAAAAAGTGGGTGGAAATGTCTGTGCGTCTTATACAGTGAATGTTGCCGAAGCCCCACCCACTCGCCAGGCCCCACCCTTCGGCCTCTGCCTCCCAGCAATTTACCTCCTTGCAGCAAACAGCAAACAGCCTGGTCAGCTTCAGCACAGCCTGATTTAGCACAAGCAGCTTATTGGTGGTTGGATTGACCTCCCAGAATACCGCCTATCAGCTGTTCCAGGCTGCAGGTATCACCACTGCCCATTGCCACCATCGCTGCCCATCACTGCTGCTGCCTATCACCGCCTCCACATGCCCCATTTTCGGCCTATGGGCACCCAGTTTTTGGCCTCTACATGTCCCGGTTTTGGCCCGTTCCAGGCAGTGGGAATAGGCAGTGGTGGCAGCAATCCCCATCGCCTGGAACAGGCTGAAAACAGGATGCATGGAGGCCAAAAATGGGGCTTGTGGAGGCTGAAAATGTGGTGCATGGAGGCAGTGATAGGCAGCAGCAGCAATGGACAAGCAATGGTGACAACGGGCGGTGGCAATCCCCGCAGCCTGGAACAGCTGATGGGCAGTATTACGGGAGGCCGATTCAACCACCAATCAGCTGCTTGTGCTAAATCAGGCTATGCTGAATCTTACCAGGTTGTTTGCTGCAAGGAGGTAAATTTCTGGGAGGCAGAGGCAGATTTTTTCCCCCTTGTTTTTCTCCCCAAAAGCTAGGTGCGTCTTTTATTTCAGAGTGTCTTATAGTCCAAAAAATACGTTAGATTACAATTATTACCAGATAAATTACATTATACCTTATTGTCATATAGTTGCAGAAATCATGGTATGGAAATGTCCTTAACTAACTTTTTTCTGAGATTAGTCAAGGCTATTTTTAAAAATGTGCTGAACAACAGTGTATATTCATACTATAGCCTATTAATAGTCAACAAATGTGAAACAACTAATGTATAAAATATCATTGGTTTGGCATCTAATTTGTTTAAGTAGTTATCTTTATATAACTTGCTAGATCACTATGTAGTTGGCAGACCATTGAAGGCGTGGTTAAGATCTATAAGCAGAAATATGAGAAGCGGCATCCCAGCAAGTTAGTACAGAATGTACTAACAGAACTTAGTGTCCAAGAATGTTACACCAATTTATTCAAAGGACGTGTAGTTTATTATGAAAAGGAATTTATGTTGAATCTTGTATGGTTTCTTTCAGTTGTTTTATGCTGTCACTAGTGTTGACAGCATAAACACCACTTTGTTGGTGCCTAGTTACCATGTTTTTTGGCAGCTTTTTTTTTTATTGCTGACCATTCTGAACATAACTGCCTTTTCCAGTGAATTTAATCACATGACATGGCCTAGATAAGTAAGGCGGAATTTTGATTTTGTTTCCCAGTGATATGTCTGGTTTTATATGTTCCAATACATCTGTCTGTCACCTTTGCTGTCTAAGGAATGTGAAGGAGTCTGGATGAATACCACAATTCAAATGAGTCAATTTTCTTCTTGTCTAGTTTTTTTTATGATTCAACTTTTGCAACTGTAAATAGCTAAAGGAAACATGATAGTGCAAACTAGTCTGCATTTAGTTGCCAGGCTATGTCCTTGCTTTTCCATACATGATTGATGCTCATCATCACTATGTGAGATAGCATGATTCAATGCTTTATTTTTGGATTACATTTACTGTTTTGATCAATCCACAATCCTTAAAATGTGAATTGTTGCACACATTTGATCTCTTCACCATCAGTTGTTGTGATATTTCCATTCCTCACAGTGGTAATGAGCTTGGTCTTTTTGATATTTAGAAAGAGGCCAAATTACTTGCTTCTTTAATCCTTTTGATTAGATTTTCAGGTTTGTTGGTTTCTGAGAGGAGTGTTGTGTTATCAGTATATCAGAGATGCTTATGTTCTTTCCTCCAATCTTTGTTTTGATTTTTTTTTAATTCTTCAAGTTCCAGCTTCCTCACGATCACTTTGGCACATAAGTTGAACAAGAAATCTTACTGCACTCCTTTATCTTAAATCTGTCAGTATTTTCATATAGTTTTTGCACGGTGGTTTCTTGATTTGTGCATAAGGACTGCATCAACTTGACCAGATGTATTATCACCCCCAGATCTTCTAGGTCTGTCTGTTGTTTGTCATGATCACAATCAAAGCTTTCTTATAGTCAATAAGGCAGATATAGATGTTATTTTGCTATTCTTCATATTTTTGCATGATCCAGTATAATTTGCAATATAGTCACAAGTACCATAACCTGCTCTGAAGCCAGTTTGAATATCTGGCAATCTCTTTTGATGATTGATGCCAGATGTTATTGTATAATCTTAAAGAGAATCTTGCTAGTGTAGGGATGAAAGCAATCAGGCAGTAATTGATCATCAAACTTTTTAGTGTGATCTTGTACTGTTTGAAAATATGCATGCTGCTTTTAATATTAGATGACTAAATAAAGTCCAGGGATGATCATTTTTATCATTTCAATTTCATTCAGTTTTACATTCAATTTCAATCATTAAATATATTTCCCAAAACATCTTAACAATATATTTCCACTTATTCAAATATATATTTATAAAGCACATCTTAATCCTTTCTCATTTTACCCAATTTGATTAGTTCTTAAAATATTCTTAATTTGTCTTCTTTTCTCTTTTTAATTATGTTTCAAATATATAGTTTGAAATATTCCAAATATTACATTTCCCCCAACTGATTTATTCATATTGTTAAAACTTATCATTCTATAAACCTCCAATATTATTGAGCATGTGACATTTATTACAGTTTTCCCTTCATTTCTACTTTTCTTTTCCTTTTTCATATCTTTTCATTATTAATATTTTGTATCTTAAAATCGTGAAATCTTTGCCCTTTATTTCCCATTGTTTTCCATCCCTTTTCCCTCTTTCTTATATTTCTACTGTAAATCCCAGTGTAACCATTTATGTTTTTAATGTTTTTTTCTTCTCCTCCACCCTCTTTTTCTTCTTTGCCTTTTGTTTTCCCTTCTTCTTCCTTTCTTTTGTATTTTAAAATTCTGCACTCTCCTATTCTGTCCTATATTTCCCATTGTTTCTCCTTTCTCTTTCCTTTTTTGTGTCTTTTCATTGTTAATCTCAGTATGCTTATTTTGTATTTTAAAATAATAAAATCTTTTATTTTGTCCTTTATTTCTTATTATTTTCCATCTCTTTTCCCTCTTTCTTATCTTTCCACTGTAAATCTCAGTGTAATCATTTAAGTTTTTTATATTTTGCCTGTTCCACCCTCTTTTCCTTCTTTGTTACTTTTCTTTTTGTCCTTACTTAATATTACAATTGTTTAATTTTCCATAGTCAGTCTCTTTGTCTTTGTCTTCTTCATTATCCATCTCTCTTTTTGTTTCTCATTAGTCATTTCCTTTTCATCTTCAGTGCATTCTAGCTCTGTCTTTGCCTCCTCAGATTTTGATTTTCCATGCAAATTTATAATCATTTCCTTTATTTCCAAACACATCGTTTTTATCAGTTCATTAAGTTCCTGTTCCATTTTATTCTTTCCGGGTTGAATTGTTCCAGTTTTAAGTTGCATTAAGGTCCCTCTTTTATAATCATCAAAGTCTATCCTCTTGTAGGCAAAACGTATCCTCCTTAGTTCTCGCCAGTTATCTTTTTAAAAGTTCAAGGTTTTATTTTCCCCCCTCATTTCTTCAAAGGTTTTCTCAAAGTAAACAATTCCATGTCATGCTCTTCCTTCTCCTGCAGATGTCTCTCTATAATTTATTTATTTATTTTATTGGATTGATATACCGCCCTACTCCCGAAGGACTCAGTGTGGTGAACAGCCAAAAAGATAAAACACACAAACTACAAAATTTAAAAGACAATATAAAAACCCATTAGATAATTTGGCCCAAAACAAATTAAAACACCCCTAATATTTTAAAACAAATTTAAAATTTACAATTTAAAAGGGAAGTTAGGCCAGGCCAGCCTGCTGAAATAAAAAGGTCTTGCGGGCACGGCGGAAGGTGCGTAAATCCGGGATCGTCCATATCTCTGGGGGGAGCTCATTCCAGATGGCAGGTGCTCCCACAGAGAAGGCTCTACCCCTGAGGGCCGCCAGTTGACACTGTTTGGCTGAGGGCACCCTGAGGAGCCCCTCTCTATGTGAGCGTACTGACCAGTGAAAGGCTACTGGTGGCAGAAGATGGTCCCGTAAGTAACCAGGTCCTAAGCCATGGAGCGCTCTAAAGGTGGTAACCAAAACCTTAAAGCGCACCCTGAAGACGACCGGGAGCCAGTGCAGCTCGCTCAGGAGAGGTGTTACATGGGATCGCCACGTTGCTCCCATAACCACCCGCACGGCCGCTCTCTGAACCAGTTGGAGCCTCCGGGTGCTCCTCAAGGGGAGCCCCATGTAGAGAGCATTACAGTCCAGGTGGGAAGTGACGAGGGCATGAGTGACCGTGCGTAAGGAGTCCTGGTCCAGAAAGGGACGCAACTGGCGAATCAGGCAGACCTGATAAAATAAACCTGATAATCCATAGTTCCACTTGACTAATTAACAAATTGCCATTTTATTTGTAATCCACATCCGTATTTATGTCATAAAAGAGAAAAAAGCCAGTTTTCACATCTTCTTTCACCTTTAATTCTTTATTCTTTATTCAGGTTCTTCTATGGCGCGCTTGTCATTCTCACTTTCTCTTTCAATCCGCCATCTCCTCCCGCCGCTATTTAGCCACAATTTCCACGCCGGGGTAATAGTTTAATAGTTAGTAATAGTTTAATAGTTAAAAATATTTAGAATTTTCTTTTTATTGTCTGTGGGTTAGCTAATCACTCACCCAACACCAGCACTCTGTCCAAATCTTCCCTCCTGCACATTGCTTGGTCCAAAGGCTCCAGCTTCCTGGTGATTCACTGTGATCGCCACCCCCGTCACCGGCTCAGAGAGTTTCTTGGGCTATCCAAGGGACTTGCCTGTCCCTCTTTAGATACCGAGCTGCCTCTCTTTCTTCACTGTCCCTACAGGACAGCTTTGGTCTGAAGACCGCCCGGTGTCGGTTCATCTGGCTGGTTTTGGTGAGCTCGTCGGAGCGCGGCATTTTCCCAGCCAGTCATGCCACGCCACTTCTGGATTCTCCTAAAGGATATATTTAGGGATTTGTTTGCTTTACTTTTTCATTGCATTTTATAAAGTTTTCTAGCGTAAACAAACATCTTAATTGCTAAAAGATACTTCAATATGTAAAAAAACATGAGAATGTGAGTATATATTTGCTCTAATCTTGCTACAACATAATTGTAGTTTGTAAACCTTTTTAGTGGATTGCATTTAAATACATACTTGGTTTTTCTCCCTTTTCAGGGAAAATGGGGTGCACAGATGCCCCAGGAGCAGGGGTGAAAAGTCCAAGAAACCAACTTTCACACTTTACACACACGCAATTCCACATACAGCTTTGTGAGATTTTGTGTGTTTGTGTAGTTAGAGTGAAACACTACAGAAACACACAAAATCTCAGAAAGCTGCACAAATATTATTTTATTTTTATTTTTATATGAAAGCAGCTAAATTTAAAACTTCCTAAACTTTAAAAGGCTAGGTCTAAAAAAAGAACAACTAAAAAAAACCCCAATTAACTATTTTTTTAAAGCTCCCAAAGGGGAAAAAAACTTACAGGCAGGCAGGCAGGCAGGCAGGCAGATAGAGCTGCTCACCGATGAGCTTGATTGCAGGCAAGGAGATTCAGCTGCTTGCTGATGCAATGGATTGCAGGGATTACAGCAAGCGAAGCAAGGTAGGCATTGCAACCAGCGGCTCAGGATTCAGTCCAAAGAGCGAAGGTAAGCAAGCTGGAGGCTGGGGGGGAAGGGATTTTTGCTACCGGTTCTGCGAACTGCCCGCCGCCATCGCTACCTACTCGCCCGAGCTGGTCCGAACTGGGAGCATTTTCAGGGAATTGCAAAAACAACCAAAATAGCTAATTTGCTGCTAAATGAGCAGGTAGGTATTGTTGCATTATTTCCATTTCCATGACCCATCTATTTTTTTTTAAATCTGATGTTTCCTTGACAACAAACCTAATCCTAAATGTTATTTCTATAAATACATTAAACAAGATATTACAGTACATGTTGCTAAGTAAAACTATGACCTGATATGTCAGTGGTAACCTTTCGCTCTCTACTTTATTATCAGTTCTCAGTGACTTGATAGATTTAATTTACAAAATCTAGTACAAGTACTCTATAAAAATGTTATATAAGTAGTCTACAGTATCCCTGATGTAAAACTAATAAAATTATATCTGTTCTTGATAGTCACCATTGTCCTTTCCAGAGATGGGTTTCAGCAGGTTCTGACCAGTTCTGGAGAACCGGTAGCAGAAATTTTGAGTAGTTTGGAGAACCGGTAGTAAAAATTCTGACTGGCCCTGCCTCCATCTTTTCTCTGCCTCCCAAGTCCCAGCTGATCAGAAAGAAATGGGGATTTTGCAGTAACCTTCCCCTGGAGCGGGGAGGGAATGGAGATTTTACAGTATTCTTCCCCTGGAGTGTGGTGGGAATGGAGATTTTACAGTATCTTTCACCTGCCATGCTCACTAAGCCATGCCCACCAAGTCATACCCTCAGAACCAGTAGTAAAAAAATTTGAAACCCACCTTTCCCTTTATGCAAAATATTTTAGAAATATTCAGGAACATATGTTGAAATGCTATTTAAATGGGACCTTGCTGCAGTTACAGCTATAAATGACATTTTGCAGTATTCTATTAGGCAATATATATATATATATATCATTTATAATAGGGAATAGATAATTCTACTTAATTATCATAATTTCAGAATTATCAGTAATTTCAGAAATAATCTTCAATTAGCTGGACTCCTAATTTTTTTTTTATAAAACTGTACCATATTTATACCCCATTGTGCTAATAACCACACTTTCAACAACTAATCTAGGCCTAAACAACCAGAGAATAATCTCAAAATAAAACAAAATAAATCTTTCATGACTCCTTATGTTTCAAAATGAAAGCCACATTTTTGATTGGTGTAGTTTCTTTAACTTCTAGTAAATTATAATGCAAATCACTTGTAGACTACCTTAGGGCAACATATGGATTAACAGATTCCTTATTCACACTTTTAGTTCCCTTGCCTTGTCCATACTAAATTTCTATGTGAGTGTCAGGTTCCGGTAGAGAAAGAAGACTGCCAAACACAATGCTGGTTTAAAGCTGTTCCTTTACTCCTCCTCCGGCACGAACTGACCATCACAAGTACAAGCCTCAAAGTGACTATTTTGTCAGAGCTGTGTGCTCAGTGCTCCCCACCACCTTTAAACATACCGTGCTGCCCCTCCCACAAGCGGTTCCCCATTTCCCCTCCCACGTGACCCCTGTGGTGCTTGCTGCATAGGCATCCGTTTCCCAGCTGGGCCTGCCGGACTGAATCCACTGTTCCATGGCTGCTGTGATTACGTCATCACAGCCGGCTGCCTCTCAGCTGTTTCAATGCCTCCAGGGTGACCTCCTGGGGCTCCCCATGCACCCAGTCTGGTCCTGGCCATGAATGCCATTGCTGCGGCTGCTTCCTGCCTTGCAGCTGCTCCCGAAAGGTGGGTGTTGGCACGATGAACGATGTCCTCTGCCTGAATGGCAGCTTTGGGCCATTGACGCTCTGGAGCTGACGTGTGGCCCCCCTACCATGGAGACAGCATCTGGAAGACAAAGACTAGGGTGAGTTGATATGAGGCGGGTGCCCCTCTCCCCACAGTTTAGCCGGATGCTTCCAGTGGAATTTGGCTACCAACTGAGGGGTCTTACATCATCATTCCGCACCCATAAGGCTTCTGAGAGGGGGTATCTTTCCATAGGATGTGATATTGTAGCCATCCCCTATGCCACTCGGCGTCTAGTACCTTCTTTTTGGGGGGGGATTTTTGCAGCTGCTCCCGAAAGGTGGGTGTTGACATCTGCACGATGTCCTCTGCCTGAATGGCAGCTTTGGGCCATTGACGCTCTGGAGCTGACGTGTGGCCCCCCTACCATGGAGACAGCATCTGGAAGACAAAGACTAGGGTGAGTTGATATGAGGCGGGTGCCCCTCTCCCCACAGTTTAGCCGGATGCTTTCAGTGGAATTTGGCTACCAACTGAGGGGTCTTACATCATCATTCTGCACCCATAAGGCTTCTGAGAGGGGGTATCTTTCCATAGGATGAGATATTGTAGCCATCCCCTATGCCACTCGGCGTCTAGTACCTTCTTTTTTGGGGGGGGGATTTCCCCCCCCCAAACATAGACATAAAAAAAAAATCTTTCAAGAATGAAGTCTTGGTCCGGTCACAAATAGGTAGACTGATTTTACAAATAAAAACAAATATTTTTAACATAAATTCAAACATCCTAATTTAAGTCTTTCTATTATATCGCCATAAATCTTAATTTCCTACTAAACATTGCTCATTTTTATATTCAATTATAAATCAAAATTCAATACAGCTCTTTCTAAATTTTTCTCCATTGCTTCTTTTAACATCAACATTAAAACACAAAAACGATCTAATCTCTTAATCTATATATTTACCTTATAATTTTATCACCACAAATCTTAATTTCCAAATGTATACAACTCAATTTTTATTTCAATTTATTAATCAAAATTATTTCTATTCTTCTTGGTTTCTAGACCCATTTCATCCAATCTTTAAATCTTGAACTTTTACACAGACATCTCAAAATTTTTCATTTCATTTTAGTTGTCATCCAACAATTTCTTTTTCACCCCTTATTAATAATTGTTCTCCAATGTATACCTCCAACTGTTACCTATACCTATACCTCCAACTGTTATTTTGCTGATTTCCAGCATAATTTATTTTGGCTGATTTTCAACATTCTTCTCTCTAACTCCACCTATTATTTGGCTGATTTCCAGCTTGGCATATTTGGCTGAGTTTTCAGCATATTTTCCTCCATAACTCCAACTATTATTTGGCTGATTTCCAGCATTTTCCATTATTTTGGCTAATTTCCAACATGCTTTATTTTGGCTGATTTTCAGCATTCTCCTCGATAACTCCACCTATTATTTGGCTGATTTCCAGCATTACTTATTTTGGCTGAGTTTTCAGCATATTCTCCTCCATCACTCCACCTATTATTTGGCTGATTTCCAGCATTTTCCAGTGTTTTGGCTGATTTCCAGCATGCTTTATTTTAGCTGATATCCAGCATATACTCCTCCTTACTCCCAACAATTATTAAGCTGATTTACCAGCATCATTTATTTTAGCTGATTTCCAGTTTATTCTCCTCCACATCTCCATCTTTTATTTAGCTGATAACCGGCATATCTTATTTTAAGTATTACCTTTTCAATATGTTTATCTATTAATCCACTATTTCCAAATATATTCTTCCAGGGTGTTTCCCCATCTGTTTCTTCGTACTAGTCATTTCCAACATATGTTAAATTCAATCTCTTAAATTCAACTGTTACTTCAATCTGTGCACCTTATTGTATCATATATAATCATTAACAGTTAATCATAGTTATCCTTCACCACTTTGTTGACAAGTTAAAACTAAAACATGTTACATCAAATTATGCTTTTATAAAATATCACTTTTAATCACCTTAACTTCCAACTTCTATTTTAGTGATCTTCTTTTATTTTCTATCTTTATTACACCATAGGCACCTCTTGTTTTTATTTAAAACTCATTTAACCATTTAACCATTTAGACAATTAGACATTTAAACATTGCTTTTTAATTTTATCTATTTTATTTTTTCATTTCCTTATCTTTCCATAAGTATTTCAATTCATAGTCAATAATTCCTTGCTTAAAACTCTGTATATCATTTTTAATTCTGTTGTAAAGTCTGTTTCCTGTAAAGTCCATCAGCTCTGCTTTTATTCCTGCGCCAGTCCTTTTGTTGCTACGCCAATTAGCTAAAAGTTTATTAGTTCCGTTGTATTTCTTCTTTCTTTGTAAAACCATCAGTAGGCAGAATAGGAATCTCCAAAATTCAAAAGTCCATAGTTATTTTCAAAGTAATCCAAAATAAATAGCAAGTCAAAATGGTTCTTTTTCAGAAGAGAGCGAGTTTCTACAGTCCACACTTTCACTTAGTCACAGATTCAATCGCCATTTTGAAGCAATTATGTAGCTATCCATTTGATCTCTTTGTCTGGCTTTTGAAGGTGCCAAGTCCTTAATTATTGCTTTTCTCTTTTCCAAAAATCAAATCTGTTTCAATTTAACAAAAGAAATTCAAATATCCAGTTCTAATTAGTTAATAGTCAGTTCATTCCAATCAATCAGTGCTGAAATAGATTTCTTAAAGAGTCTTTAACTCCTTTCATTACTTTATAAAATCTTCAAGCCCACAGATCTTCAACCGCTAGTTAAAGCTGGGGGTCTTATTTGTAAACATCAATACACAATCGTTGTTTCTCGCCTGGGTTGGTGTCACTCACCCGGCTTCAAAGCACCTCGCCCTTTCTTCCTTCCACCTGTACATTTCTTGTCCCGGTTTGTCCCGGCTTCATGGCAGCTGCCATGGCTGCCGTCCCCTGCTGCCAACTCAGAGGGTTTCCTCTGGCCTCCAAGGAACTTGCCTGTTCCTCTTGGCCGCCCAAGGGGTACCTCTCTTTCCCCTGTCCCTACAGGACAGGATCGGTCCGCAGACCTGCCGGCAGTGGTTTGCCAGTCGGGGTTTTCATGAGGCTCATCAGAGCCCGCTATTTCTCCGACTGCATTGCCGGAAGTGCCAGCGTCTAGTAACCTCTTCATTTCATAGTGTTGTTCCCTGCCCACCATGACGGATGGAGGTGGTTGAGTAGGTGTTCCCCAGATCTGGGACATGTAGGCAGGATGGAGCAGGCTGCAGTGGAACACCGGGTGAGTTTTGTCCAGCAACCAGGACAAGTTGGAGTTGTACTGTGATGGGATTGATAATCATTACAATGGGGAATGGCCCAATGAATTTCAGGCCTAATTTTTTACAGGGCACGTTCAGATTTAAGTATTTCATGGAGAGGTATACTTGCTGTCCTATCTGGAAAGGGGGCTCCGGTAATCTCCGGTGTTTTTTAGCTTGCTGTTTATACCCTGAAGCCACTTGCTGCAACGCCTCTTTCACTACTGTCCAGACCCACTGCGTTTGTGCTACCCAACTTTGGACCCCCACATCTTCTGGGGCCACCTGGGGGCATTCGGGTATCAGAATGAATTCCCGCCCTATAGCTACCTGGAAGGGGGTGAACCCTGTACTGGTGTGAACAGCATTATTTTATGCTACCTCAGCGAAGGGGAGTAGGTCAGCCCAATCGGTCTGCTGATGTTCAATGTAGCAGCGTAAATACCGCTCTACCATTGCATTTGTCCTTTCGACAGCCCCGTTGGTAGTGGGGTGGAATGCTGAACTAAGGCCTTGTGAGGAGCCCACCCTGATCAGGAATTCCCACCAGAAGTTTGCAGTGAATTGCACTTCCCGATAGGATATCACCCTTTGGGGAATGCCATGGAGCCAATACACATGAACCATAAACAATTTTGCCAACTTCCTGGCTGATGGAAGGCCGGGGCAGGCTATGAAATGTGCCTGCTGTCAGCGTTCCAGAAAAAAAAACCTCTCTCCAAGTAAAGACACAGAAGCAAGCATTTTCCAAAGTTCTCTTTACTAGAATAGGCAAACTGGCACATCTGGGAAATCCCGAATCTGAAAAGCCTGGGCTTTCCTTCAGTAATTCAAAGCTCACAAAACCATCCCATTTCTCCCCAGTTGGTCACATGCTCCAATCAATGTCCATTCCACCTCGACTCAGCCCTGACCTTGACTGATAGGAAGAATGCTATTATGTCTACTAATTCTCCTCTCCTAAATCCCCCCTCCTACTTTCCCACACACGAGGAGATGGCAGCATTGAAGCTTCCGGCGTAATATGGATTCCAAGGCTGACAGGCATCCCCCCCCTTGCAGAAAAATCACATCCTAAAAATAAAACAGACAAACACAAAAAAAGGGGTTAACGCTAGCACCAATCCCTTCAACCCCCCCTCCCTCCCCCAAGAGGACTTTTTGGTTTGTCAGGAAATTTGTCATGAAACTGTTTCACAAGCGCATCAGCCTTCACATCCCAACTTTTAACCCAAGTAGCTTCAACCAAAGGGTAACCTTTCCAGTGCACCAAATATTGTAATTGCCCCCTGTAGAGTCTAGAGTCTAGGATTTTCTTCACCTCATAATGAGTCTCTCTTTGTACTACTAAAGGAGGGGGCGGAGCAGCTGGCAAAGGTCTGAGGGTAGATTCTCTGACTGGTTTCAATAAACTACTGTGGAAAACGGGGTGTATATTCCCTAATATGCGAGGGAGTCTAAGTTGGACAGTCACCGGATTAATCACTTTCACTATAGGAAAGGGACCAATGAATTTGGGTCCAAACTTCTTGCTAGGCAACCTCAATCTTAGGTACTTGGTTGACTAATACACCTTATCACCTATTCGGAAAGGTGGTTAGAGACCCCATTGTTTGTCATCCTGGGCCTTATATTTTTCCGCTGACTCCGCTAAAGCTTTTTTAGTATTCTCCCAACCCTTTTTCAATGAGGTCATCCAGTCCGTTAAGGACATGGAAGTGGGCGGCTCTCTAGGCAACTCAGGCATCGGCACAAAATCCATGCCCGTAGTTATTTGAAAAGGGGTCAACCCAGTATTGCTGTGTACTGCATTATTATAAGTGACTTCTGCGAATGGTAGTAAGTCCGCCCAGTTCTCCTGTTGATAATTCACATAACACCTAATGTACTGTTCCACCATTGCGTTTAATTTTTCAGCCGATCCATTAGTTGACGGGTGAAAAGCCGAGCTAAGTCCCTGGGATGGCCCAATGGATCACAGAAATTCCCTCCAGAACTTAGCGGTAAACTGGTCCAATATTATTCTCCTTGGGACTCCATGTAGCCTGTAGATGTGTTTTGCCAGAAATAGCTTTGCCAGTTTTTTAGCCGAGGTAGTCTGCTGCAGGCAGTGAAATGGACTTGCTTGGAGAATAAATCAATGACAGTCGAAATGACCCGGTTGCCCCCACTGTCCGGGAGCTCAACTATGAAGTCCATCACAATCTCCTCCCAGAGCTTTGTGGGTTCGGCTATAGCCTGGAGAAGTCCAGGGAGCTTTCCTGGTCGGTATTTCATGGTGGTGCAGGTGGCACAGTTCCTCACGTAGTCTTCCATATCAGCTTTCATCTTTGGCCACCAGAATTGTCTCCTAGTCAAATGGAGGGTTTTTAAAAACCCAAAGTGACCCCCTAGGCCTGGTACTCTTTAGTACCAGGAGCTGCAGGCTGCGGGGCACGTAAAGTTTAGTCCCCTTCCAGGCCAACACATCTCTTAGGGTTAGGTCCTCCTGGTTTTCTTTGAACCAGGAATCATTAGAGAGCACTGCTTTTAGCTCCACTGTCAACTTGTCTTTGGGGAGATTTGAACCCTGGCGCATTTGCGCTCTTGGGTGTGGGCTTGGGTGGCTGGCTGAGTCTCTGACATCATGGCGTGAACTACCTTCGGTTGTCAAATTGTGGTTTGTAGGAGAGAGCATCAGTCAGAAGGTTCTTACCCCCTGGGATATATTTCAGGTTAAAGTTAAAGCATTTGAAATATTGAGCCCAACGGACCTGCTTTGGAGAGAGCTTCCTCGGGGTCTTCAGAGCCTCGAGATTTTTGTGGTCAGTCCAAACCTCAAAAGGCTCATTCACCCCCTCCAGGAAGTGCCCCCAGGACAGGAGAGCCGATTGCACCACAAATGCTTCTTTTTCCCATACCGCCCATCTGCGCTCAGTATCCGATAACTTCTTGGATACATAAGCACAAGGCATTAGATTGTTCTGGGGGGTCCCTTTGTAGTAGAACAGCCGCCACTGCCACATTACTTGTGTCCGCCTGAACCATGAAGGGTTTAGTTGGGTCAGGATGCTGTAGGATCAGCTCCACCGCAAATAGGCGTTTTAATCATTCAAAAGATTTTTGGCAGTCCATTGTCCAAGCTAAGGGCTGGCTAGGTTTTGGTTTGGTGGGAGATGGGCTGGTCTTTAGCGATTCTGTCAAAGGGAGTGCGACTTCAGTGAAGGAAGGGATGAATTGTCTGTAAAAGTTTGCAAACCCCAGGAAGCTCTGGAGCTGCTTATGGGTGCGTGGGGACTGCCAGTCCAGTACTGCCCTCACCTTACCCGGGTCCATTTCGATGCCCTTATTGGACACCTTGTATCCCAGATAGTCCAGGGCCTCCTTGTGGAACTCGCATTTGGACAATTTTGCATAAGGTTTGGCTGCTAGGAGTTTTTTCAGCACTTGTCTGACCAATTTGACGTGGTCTTCCATATTTTTGCTGAATATAAGAATGTCATCAAGATAAATAAGAACCCCCTGATATAAATGCCCATGCAAAATTGATCAGTTGCATGAAGACCCCTGGGGCCCCCTGGAATCCGAAAGGCATGACCCAGAATTGGAAGCTGCCCAAGGGACAGTTAAAAGCGGTCTTCCATTCGTCTCCCTCCTTTATGCGAACTCGGTAGTAGGCTTCTCTTAGATCTAGCTTGGTGAAAATTTTCCCTTTCAATAGGTGGTTCAGTAAATCTTTCATCAGTGGGAGGGGGTAGGTATTTTGTATGCAAATAGCATTCATGGATCGAAAATTGATACACAACCTTAAGGTGCCATCTTTCTTTAAATAATATTGGGGCGGCCATGGTGGATTTCCAAGGCTCAATGAACTCTGGCTAGGTTGGTGTCAATGTACTTCCTCAATTCAGTCTTGGAGTACATTCTAGGCTTTGGTGTCATGGAGTACATTCTAGGCTTTGGCAATTTAGCCCCTGGTTGTAATTCAGTGGCGCAGTCTGTGGGCCGGTGAGGGGGGAGGAGGTTACATTCCTTCTGGCTAAAAGCTTCTGCATACACCTTAGGGATTTGGTGTTCGCCTGGAGGCCCGTCTGAACAAACCGCTGCTGGTCATTTTGGGTAGGTTGGTGTTTGGGGGGAGGGGCAGGGGGTGTTGGGCGAACCCCTATCCTGATTTTTCGGTATCCATCTTCCCATGTGATGGCGGGGCCATTTGTCTAGCCAAGCCAGGCCTAGTATGATAGATTCTGATATCTTTGGGGTTACTATAAATCGTATAAATTCATGATGTTTCTCCATCGCCAATCTAATCAGTTCAGTAATATGAGTGGAAGGGACTCCCCCGATTAGCGTGCCATCCACCTGGTAAAATTTAATCTGTTGTTTTAAGGGTGTTGTTTTGATGCCCAGTTGTTCTACAATCTTAAGACCGATTAGACATCTGGTACAGCCAGTATCTATTACTGCTGGGAGTTCTGTTATTTTCCCTGTTTCTGGCAGGACTAGTTTTACTTTAATTGAGAAAGGGGTGATGGGCGCACTCACCATCGGGTCTTTATCCCCACTGGGCTTGTCGGGAGGTGCTCCTGTAGCCGGAGGGTCCCCCCTCTCTTCAGTAGGGAGGGGAATCTCCATGGCTCGTTTGGCAAATCGGCTGGTTTCTGGGGCTTTCTTTGGAGCCCTCCTCCCTCGTGCAGTTGTGGTGGGTCGTTGTTGTGGAACTGGGGCAGGGGCCAGGCACTCAGAAGCTCGATGCCCTATTTGTCCACAGCGATAGCATTTAATCACCCCCTCCCGGTGGAGGGGGGATGAGATTTGCAGGTTTTGAAATGGGCTTTTTAGCTAATGCCATACAAGGTGGCTGCTGTGCTGGGGTTTGGCTGGGTGGGGGGGTGGACTTCTCTGTCTAGAGCAATGGACATGGTATACCACTTGTGGAGACGCTCAGACACTCCCCGGATTCCACAGGCTTTTCTGACTTTTGGGTCGATGGCTTCCTTGAAGTAGTGCAGGAGTATGCAGTCAGGCCAATGGCCCAGATTCCCTGTGACTTTCCTAAAGTCCCATAAAAAGAGCCTTGGTAGTACAGTGGTTTAATGCACCCTGTTATTAACACAGCTGCCTGCAATTACTGCAGGTTCGAATCTTACCAGGCTCAAGGTTGACTCAGCCTTCCATCCTTTCTAAGGTAGGTTAAATGAGGACCCAGTTTGTGGGGGCAATAAGCTGACTTTGTATAAATATACAAAAGTATGAAGGCTATTGCTTAGCACATTGTAAGCTGTCCTGAGTCTCCGGAGAAGGGCGGCATATAAATCAAATTAAAAAAAAAAAAAGTCTTTCATTGGTCGATTACCTTGCTTCATGACTTTTAGTGTGGCTTCATTTTCATTTACACGGTCTGGGTCATCAAAGCGGGACTGTAGCAGTGTGATAAAGCCATCGATATCATATAGTTCAACAGTGCCCTCATCGTGCAGCTGGGCTACCCATTCAGAGGCCTCCCTCTCATTCATCCCATCTGAGATTGCCGACACCAAGTCCCGTTCTGATTGGTATTGGTCACCATACTGATCAATGTGAGCCCAGACCCTGTTGAGGAAATAAGCTAGCTTGGCTGGCGTCCCATCAAAAATTGCTCTGAAGTGGGGTGGTTGGGGGAGGGGGGGCTGGTTGCTGAGCTGCTTGCTGCGCTGGAGGGGGGGCATTCCAGTTGGTTGTTGGATTAGTCCCCCCTGTGGTGCCCCTGGTTGTTACATTCCAACAGGTTGGTGTGAAGGTAGTTGGGTTGGAGGGGGGGAAGGCAACGGCATTGGCTATTGGAGGAGGGGGCCTGGCTGCTGAGCTGTTTGCTGCGCTGGAGGGGAGGGCACTCCAGCCAGCTGCTGGATTAGCCCTCCCTGTGGTGCCAGGATCGTTGAGCCATAGGAGGGGGCCCAGGGGGATCCCTAGAAGTTTGAAATAGATGGCACGGGATACCACTGGCCCTGGATCCATCCCTGGCTGGGACAGAAACTCCATCTGGGCTGTATGTTCTCAACAGGAGATAACGAGAAGGCAGGCTGGCAAGGGGTCCCGAAAGGGGGGTTTTGCATTTTGTATGCTGGCTGAGCCTGATGCCCCACTGCTGCAGGATTGGAATGCTGTGCTAATCCTCTTGTTTGGCCTCTAGATGGGTAAGGGGGGGGGTCTGCATCCTACTAATCCCCCCTGCATGTCCTGGATCAGGGAGGGTGAACGTTGGTTTCGCTAGCCTCCAACTCACCTTCAGGGGTGGGGAAGGGGGGGTGGAAGTCCCCCCTTCCATCCTCCAGTCTGGCTCATGGGGCGACTTCTTTTCCCCTCCTGGAGCTGGGTCGGAGTGACAACTCTTCCAGGAATCTGACACCTCGGCAGCCTCCATGGCTCGTCCCATTTCTTCAGCAAGAGAAAGCAAGGGATCGGCAAATTCTTGAGCATTTGGGCCCCTGGTGAGCCTCCCTCCGATTTCTCCTTTCTCCTCCATCTTCACTGAGTCTTTGCATCACTCTTGGTTTAGGTAGATGCTGGGGCTCAGTACCCCTGACAGCCCCCTTATGGGGTGCTGTTAGGTTTAGGGAGAGATTCGGGATATTGTCAGCATTCCAGAAAAAAAACCCTCTCCAAGTAAAGACATGGAAGCAAGCATTTTCCAAAGTCCTCTTTACTAGAATAGGCAAACTGGCACATCTGGGAAATCCCAAATCTGAAAAGCCCAGGCTTTCCTTCAGTAATTCAAAGCTCCCAAAACCATCCCATTTCTCCCCAGTTGATCACAGGCTCCAATCAACGTCCGTTCCACCTCGACTCAGCCCCTGACCTTGACCGATAGGAAGAATGCTATTATGTCTACTAATTCTCCTCTCCTAAATCCCCCCTCCTACTTTCCCACACATGTGGAGATGTCAGCATTGAAGCTTCTGGCCTAATATAGCTTCCAAGGCTGACACTTGCTTTGAGAACAGATCCACAACTGTCCAAATGATGGTATTACCCTGGCTTTCAGGTAGATCGACAATGAAGTCCATGCCTATTTGGTCCCATGATTGTACAGGGAACGCCACCGGTTGTAACAGACCAAACAGTTTTCTGGACTGGGTCTTTGTGGTGGTGCATATTACAGAGCTCTGCGTGTTTTTTGTCAATTTGTCAAATGCGGTGTCTTAAAAAAACCAAAATGTCTGGCTGGCCGTACTTCATGGCAGCACCACAACACCACCAATTGGACAGCACTAGGTATGTAAAACTTGGATCCTTTCCAAGTAAAGTTATCCCTGTGGGGTGAGGAGGGATTGGTTTCCCACTGATCTATGGGGAGTGCTGCCTGTATGGCCTCTGATATGTTTTCTATCTGGGTGTCCAGTAGGGATGCTGGCATTGTCTGTTGAGCTGCTAGGGTTCAGGGTTTTGTTGTTGGTACTATAGCCTGTACTATGGCCTCTCGCCTGCTATCATATTGCAGTTTCCGGGACAAGGCATCCACCAGGAAGTTCTTTCCCCTTGGTATGTATTTCAGCCTAAAATTAAACCGCCGGAAATACAGCATCTCAATTGGTTTTGGCAATAATCGCCTTGGAGTTTGGAGAGCCTCCAAGTTCTTGTTGTCCATCCAGACCTCAAACGGTAGTCCCCCCCCTTATAGCAGGTGTCGCCAGGTCAACAGGGCCCACCAAATGGCAAATGCTTCCTTTTCCCATATGGGCCAGTTGCGCTCAGTATCTGTCAATTTCCGCAATGTATACACACACGGCTGCATATTCCCTTTCTCGTTAGTCTGCAAGAGGACCATGGCCACCACCACATCACTGGTGTCTGCTTGCACCACAAATGATTTGAATGGATCTGGGTGTTTCAACACAGGTGCTCTTGCGAATAAGGATTTTAGTTGTTTGAATGCTTGCTGACACTTTCTTGTCCACAGTACTGGGCAACCCAGACATGGTTTTTGGTTGGCTGTTTTGTTTTCAATAGATCGGTAAGCAGCAAGGCTACCTTGGCGAAAGATGGGATGAACTGGTGGTAGAAATTGGCAAATCCCAAAAAACTTTGTAGTTGTTTACGTGTTTCCGGGGCCTGCCAGCCCATCACCGCCTTTACCTTAGCGGGGTTCATTTCCACTCCCTTTGGTGAGATGTGAAATCCCAGATAGTCCAACTGTGATTTGTGGAACTCGCACTTAGACAAGTTAACGTACAAGTGTGCTGCTAACAGCTTCTTGAGCACCTGATGCACCAGAGTGACATGCCATGCAAATGTCCGAGTGTATATGAGGATATCGTCTTGGATAGGTGTTCATGCAGTATCTCATTGATGAACTGCATGAACACTGCCAGAGCCCCTTGCAACCTGAAGGGCATAACTTGAAACTGGCAGCTTCCAAGGGACAATTGAATGCTGTTTTCCACTCGTCCCCAGCTTTTATCATCACCCTATAATAAGCCTCCTGTAGGTCCAGCTTGGTGAAGACCTGACCCTCTGCTAACCGGGCTAGCATATTCTTCATTAATGGGAGGGGATTCAGATGTTCCCGGACCATCAGCGTGCCAGAGCTGATAGTGAGTATGAATTGGGCAGTCATTCTTTGAAGAAAATCCTCTGCACTCTGAATAGACTAAGTGTAAACTTGATGATTAGAAATCAAAGGTACAGTCAATACAGCAAATGGATAATATGTACATGTAATACATTCTAGAACATATTTCAGTTTGCTCACTATGCACATGGTCAAATATTAGCATAGGACTACAGCAATTTATCTCTTATATTTTTATGTAATGTTTCAGATAGTTATTATTCTTAGAATTAACTAATCAAGGAACTAGTCCTTTTTTCAAGCTTACAAATTAAAAGAAAAAACGTCCACAGGAAATGATAGTACAGTTGAAATGAATGGGAAGAGCATTCCTCAGGACAAAGCTATGTGGTGAGCGATGAATGAACATATATATAAGGTTTGGGGCCAGCTGCTCTTGTTGATGATGATGCTTCAATAGCAACTGATGGCCCTTTGGATGGTAGATGAAGTTAAAATATGCTGTTTCAGCTGTTCAACCACAGGCCAACTATATGAAGAAGCCTGGTGTTCTTTGTAGCAAGAAGGGACAAAGCAAAATATCCACAGCTGTTCTTCTCTACAGCCAGTATGGTTTCCACTTTTCATGATGTTCCTCCTGAGAAGCCTGATAAATGAGTATTCTGACAACACAATTCTTTTAATAATGTACACAAACACACATAGCACAGTATACATATATATGACTAACCTCATGTAATACATACACTTCTATTGCAATTTTAGTAAACTTGTCCATATTTTATTGATTACAGTAAATTCAGATTTAATTTGAACTGTTATTCCTTGGCTTTTGGCTTAGATCAAATGTATATTCTCTACCCATTGCCAAACATGGCGCTGGTGCTATATAAAGAGCAACACAGTATTTTCCATGGCGATGCTGCGCAATTCCTCATTGGGATCTCCCTCATATCTTGCTAGGGACTGAGAGTGTGCTGTGCCTTTAAATCTTCTGCTGGCCACTCCTCCCTGGCTCCTCAGCACGGCAGTTTATTTCTCTCAGTCTTAGAGTAGGGACGTGAGTATAGTTTTCTCTCACTTCTGTGAGACTTTTTTGCCTTTATACTTAGTTAATCTCTTTCTTTTTGTAAATAGTGTATATAGTTAATATTTTTAGGTAGTTTTTTGTTATTTAGAGTGGGAGCATTTTTTCTCTGAGGAGGCTGCTGTGGTGGCAGCAAGCCTCCGGCTGCTTCTGTGGGCGTCGCTTTATAATTAGCTTGAGGCCCCGGCCTTCCTTCAGCAGCGAGCAGAGCCTCCCTTGTTAGGAGCTCTGAACAGCTTTCGAGCTGCTTTTCTTTGCCACCGGCGTGCGCTTGGGGCCGCTGGGCCGCTGGTTGTCCCGGCGCCGCCATTTTGCTCCCCAGTTAGTTGGCGGTTGCAGAGTACCTGCTTGGGGAGCCCCGAGTACAAACTCTGCCTTATCCTTAGCCTCGCGGCGCTCAAGGGGCGGCTGCCTCTTGCGCCTTGCCGATCAGGAAGATTTTGCTGGCTGCTTGAACTGGATCGGCTGCCATTAGAGCGAACAGCTTTTGAGCCAAATTTTTTGCTCCTGTGGATTCCAGCTGTTGATTCCTTGGCGAGGCTGCGCTTTCAGGGGCAATTGTTTCCTGGCGCTCTTGAAATTCCTCACCCTGAGATCTGCATTGGAGTGAGTATTTTCCTGTCAGGGGAGATTCGCGCCATTTAGTTTGGCGCCATTGAGGTCGCGGCGGCCATTTTGAGGGTGAATTCTGGTGCCTGTTCTTAGGCCACAATTTTCCCCTTTCTCCTTAGGATCTTCCTTGGAGACTCCTGGGTTTATTGCCTGTATTTAACCATCATGGGCGACCAAGAATTTTCGTCTGACCCTGAACAGATTCCTGCTCCCCCCAGGCCAAAGAAGGCCTCAAAAAAGAGGCCTGCTACCCAGGCTTCAGCCTCTTCAGCTAGGCAGCATTTAACTATTTCAGACAGGGAGGAACAGCGGAGACACAACGCCCTGGAGAAACAATTTTCCAGGGCTCAAAAACAAGCCCAACTCGCAGGGGAGGTGGTTCTGGAGTCTTCCTCTCCTCAACTGGATCCATTGGGCTCAGAGACGACCCATCTGGCATCACAAGATATGCCTTCTGATTTACCTCAGGCACCCATGTTACCTGATAGGCCGGGACCTTCAGCGTCATTTACCCCCACGGCAGCTGGTCTGAGGCCTCAGGAGGCTTTAGGTTGGGCCCCTCAATTAGACTTCCAGGCCCTATTTACAGATGCACTGGCTAAGGCAATCACCTCAGGCCTTCAACAAGGGGGACAGTCCCAGTTTGGGTGTCATACTTGTCAGATGCCAGCTTCTTCCATGCCTGCTTGTGGGCATCCTCCTGCTATGCATCCTCCTCCTCTCCCTCCACCCTCCCCTCCACCCCCTCCCCTGCCTGCCCAGGCAACCCAGCCTTCCTTAGAGGCTCCAAGTGAGGTATCATACTCAGCTGAGGGAGAACAGATTGAGCCAGAGTTCTCAGATGATGAGGAAGTGACCCCAGAGAGGCCGGCCTTTGCCACCTTGTTCAGACCTGCTGTCTTTAAGACTTTGGCTTAAGGCTCAGAAAGGCTAAGGCAGCTACAAACATGGGTACCATCGGCAATCCTAACCTTCAGGGGTCTTCTGATACACACCCGCATGGCGAGCTTTTCGCTGTACCCGCTCCTGATCATGACTATATCCCGTGCCCTGATTTGTTCAAAGAGGTTATTAAAAGACAGTGGGACTCACCCGGGGTTCTGTCTGCTCCCAGTGGGCACGATAAAAAGCTGTATTGTGCTGACCCGGCTCTGGAGGCCCTTCTCAACCTTCCATCAGTAGATCCTCCTGTTGTGAGTCTATCTTCCTCGGCTGTCTTGTCATCGGACGCTGTGGAGGTGTTGAAATCTGATGAACGTAAGACGGAGGTTTCTTTCCGTAAAACGCACCAGGCCGTGGCCTGGGCAGTGAAAGCTGCAACCTCCGCCTCCTTTTTTAACAGAGCCACCTTAATATGGCTTCGGCAGTTGCAGGAGAGGTTGCCACCAGGTGATACCAGAATTGCCCAGGATTTCAACAAATTGGTGGCCGCTACGGAATATTCGGTGGACGCATCCTTGGATGCGGCCCAGTTTGCAGCCAGGGCCATGGCTTCTTCCATCTCCTCACGTAGACTGCTGTGGCTTAAACCCTGGAAGGCTGACTCCAAATCAAAGTGGAGATTAGCCTCTGCCCCTTACCACAGGTCCTCTTTATTTGGGGCAGCGTTGGATCCAATTTTAATAGAAGGGAAAGATAAACGGAAAGTCTTGCCTGTCTCTTACAGTAGGCAGGACCGCAGGTTCACGCCTTATGGTCAGCGGCAGCCCTTTCGGCCAGAATCTGGGCCCAAGGGGTCCTATTATAGTCGACACTATTCACAAGGATATTCACAAGGAGCTGACCGCTTTGCAGGAAGGCAGGGCAATAGCAACAGAGGGAGGTTCCAATCCTCTTCCAGACGACCCTTTAAGGGAGCCGGAACTGGATCCCGTTCTTCCAGAAGGGGAAAATGACTCCCTCGGACCTTTCCCAATTGGGGGGCGACTTCTTCACTTTCTACCCCAATGGGAGGCCTCCACGTCCGATCCTTGGGTTCATCGTACTGTGGGGGTAGGATTGACTCTGGAATTTTGGACCCTTCCCAAACGTGTTTTTGTTCGCTCCCCAGTGCCCCGATGCCGAGACAAACTGAACAATCTCAACACAGAAATTCAGCACCTTCTTCGGATTGGAGCAATAGAGGAAGTTCCTCTATCGCAACGAGGGAAGGGGGTTTATTCTCTCCTGTTTTTGGTTCCAAAGGCCTCGGGGGGGTGGAGGGCCATCTTGAATCTCAAGTACCTCAACAAGTTCATCAGGTACAAGAGATTCAAGATGCAGTCCCTCCGGACCATTCTGGGTTGCATTCGGAAGGGGGATGTTATGACTTCCATTGATTTGCAGGAAGCTTACTTGCATGTACCAATCTACCCTCACCATCGCAAGTACCTCCGCTTTGTGTACAACAGCCAACATTATCAGTACCGGGCGATGCCCTTCGGGCTTTCGTCTGCTCCGAGGGTGTTCAACAAACTGTTAGCAGCAGTTGCTGCCACCATTCGGTTAATTCCAATCTGCATATTGTGCTATCTCAACGATATTTTAATTTTGTCCAATTCCCCCCTTCAAGCTCAGCAGGACATGCGGCGGGTCTGTCGGGCCCTGGAACTCCATGGCTTCTCTATAAACCGCAAAAAGAGCCACCTCTTCCTGACCAGGTCCATCGTTCATCTGGGAACCCGCATCGACTCAGAGGCGCTTCAGGTGTTCCTCACGGAGGAACGGCGGAGGAGCATCACAGACTTGGTCCGGCATACCCTATCCTTGAGGCGAGTGTCTCTGATAACTTTATCTCGGTTGCTCGGCAAGTTTATTTCCTGTTTAGATATAGTTCCGTGGGCACACCGTCACTCGAGGCCGCTCCAGTGGTTCCTCCTGCCCTTCCAGCACCGGGGCCTGGGTTCTTCCAAGATCGCGGTGTCGCTTCCGAGCCCAGTACGGAGGTCTCTCCAGTGGTGGATGTCGGGAGCTCTCTCCAGAGGTTGCCACTTCCACGTGGTCTCCAGGTTAGTGATTACCACGGACGCCAGCCTGTCTGGTTGGGGCGGTCATTTGGGCTCTCTGGTGGTCCAGGGACTCTGGACGATGGCAGACTCTCAGGACAATATCAACGTTCTGGAATTGAGAGCTGTGCATCTGACACTGCTACATTTTCAACAGTCCCTCCTCCACCATCATGTGGAGGACAATATGTCAGCAAAAGCCCACATCAATCGGGAGGGGGGTACCCAATCCCCTGCTCTCATGAGGGAGACGGAAACATTGTTGGACTGGGCGGAGACTCATGTGTTGTCTCTGAGGGCGGAGCATATTTCCGGGACGGCAAACATCACTGCGGACTGGCTGAGCAGACAACATCTGGACCAGTCGGAGTGGAGGTTGCATTCTGACCTGTTTCGGCACCTGACATGTCGATTCGGCCTTCCCCTGGTGGACCTCTTCGCCAGTCCGGACAACACACAGCTACCAAGGTTTGTCACACGATTCCCTTGCCGGGGGGGCGAAGCCTGCAACGCCCTGAGGTGTCCGTGGCCTCAGGGCCTCCTTTATGCTTTCCCCCCCATCCCACTGATTCCAAGGGTGATCCGAAAACTGTTGTTAGAAAAAGCGGATCTGTTGCTGGTTGCTCCCCACTGGCCTCGGCGTCCCTGGTTCGCCGACTTGCTGAGCCTCTCCGTAGATCGACCGTGGCGCATTCCCCAGGACCAGGTCTCGCTCAGTCAGGGGGCTATTCTACATCCAAACCCCCAGTGGCTGCAATTAGCCGTATGGCGCTTGAGCGGGTCCGCCTGAGGAAAGATAACATCTTGAGTGACGCCATCCTTACCATCCAAGCGGCCAGACGCCCGTCCACGGTCCGAATTTATGACGCCTCCTGGAAGGCCTTTTGCCTTTGGTGTGCCTCCCGGCATACGGACCCTACGTCTGCAACTGTACCTGACATTATAGACTTCCTCCAAGCGGGCCTCGCTAAAGGTCTTGCCCCCTCTACCCTCAAAAGACAGGTGGCTGCGCTAGCAACGGTTCTTGGTCCAGGGGATTCCGGCTCGCTGACTCTGGATCCCCGTATACGTAGTTTTTTAAGGGGTGCTACGAATCTCCGACCTCCTCCCATTCGTAGATATCCTACCTGGGACTTACCTCTTGTTTTGAATTCTCTTACGATTGCTCCTTTCGAGCCATTAGCCTCTGTTAGCCTTAAGTTTTTGTCTCTGAAGCTGGCCTTTTTACTTGCCATCACGTCAGCTCAGAGGGTCCCTGAACTTGCCGCCCTGTCAATTCGCAGTGACCTTTGTATTTTTAAACCCAATTTGGTTGTCCTTAGACTGGACCCCTCCTTTGTTCCCAAAATCAATTCGGTTTTCCATAGACAACAGGAAGTTATCCTCCCTGACTTTTGTCCTGAACCCCGACACCCCTTAGAGACCCAATGGCATACCCTCGACGTACGCCGGGCACTACGCCATTATATTGCCAGGACTGCCGCTTTTCGTAAGTCAGAATCCCTTTTCGTGTCCTTCCATCCGGCAACCATGGGCCAACGGGTGTCATCTCAAACCATAGCCAGATGGATCAGGGCTTGTATTTCCGCAGCCTATGGCGCTAGGGGCAAACAAGTGCCAGGGCGAATTTGGGCACATTCAACACGCAGTGCAGCCACGTCGGCTGCGTGGTCCACTCAAGCGTCTATCCTGGACATTTGCTGAGCTGCCACGTGGACATCGCTCTCACCTTTTGTTCGCCATTATAAGATCGATACCTTCGCCTCTGCAGACGCTTCATTTGGCCTGAGGGTATTACAATCTGTCCACTCCCCTGGAATCCTGGGACCCAGCCAGCCTCCCTCCCAATAGGCGGGTGCTTGGGCATATCCCAATGAGGAATTGCGCAGCATCGCCATGGAAAATGAACGTTGTCTCACCTGAACGTTCCTTTTCGGGGCGATGCTAAGCAATTCATCCCTCCTCTCAGGCTGTCTGGGACGGAGAGCGGGCTCTTTCCTGTTTTTTCCTCCTCAGATCACGACTACTATGGGGTACCTTCGAGAAATAAACTGCCATGCTGAGGAGCCAGAGAGGAGTGGCCAGCAGAAGATTTAAAGGCACAGCACACTCTCAGTCCCTAGCAAGATATGAGGGAGATCCCAATGAGGAATTGCTTAGCATCGCCCTGAAAAGGAACGTTCAGGTGAGACAACGTTCATTATCAGATACATTATCAGATACAATAATAATTAAACTAAACTTTTTTATTCATATACGTAGCCAATGCCCACACTTCAGTTCCAAGCAAAGAGGCCTGCAACATCTTACCTGTGTTGTACTCTTTTTCTAATCTTATATGCTTTGTTAGCATAGCATAGCATAGCATAGCATACTTTATTGCAGTCATAGACCAAAAATCAAAACATCCAAGACACATAGCTGGCATACGACCAGACTGAAGTGCAAAACAGCGACAAGATCAGTGGTAAAAACTGCTCCATCAAACTCACAGTTCGTGTATTTTAAATTATTGCTCCAATCTATATGGACTATAGTCGATTAAAATTGTACATAGGTAGAAAATACTATATTGCAATTTACATAAAATCCACACATCGGCACTTTATACAACCACCAGCTAACTCAACCACTGACGATCAATAAAGCTGACCTCAGTCAATGGGTCCAGCCCATCCGTTCCCCCGACTCTTACATCCCAAGACTGCAGCAAAATTTTTTTGCTACCTTTAGTGTAATCTTAGAATCAGTATCTTGGAGTAAGAAGCGAAGACTAAGATTTTCAGATAATCCAGGAAATCTTTGGCAAATGGGAGAGATAAGTTCTGACCTTACCTCCCGATAATGGGGGCATGTAAATACGATGTGAGCCAACAATTCTGGAGATCAGCTGTCACATGAACAGTGAGTGGATTTCACACACCCCGAGCACCTGCTGTCTAGGACATTCGAGGGGATCACATTAAAACGTGCCTTTAGAAAGGCCAACCTGTATTTAACAAAGGATAACGTAGAGAGGTATTTGGGGGGGGGTTGTATTCGGGGAGTAATACCGAGAGAAAACGGAGAACATACTCAGACAACTCAGATTCTGTTGTCTTTCAATATCATCCAAGCGCTGGAATATCAGCGATCTGGCTGCATCTGGGCCAAGCATAAGGGCTTCAATAGGAGGAATACCTATCTTCATAAGTTTGGTGTGAATATTGCAGGCCCAAGAACTGTGGAAGTCGTCCCGCCATAAGCACTGGCCTAAATAGTAGTCTGGAAGTCTGACCCACAGGGTCAGCCAGTAGCGAATATATGCTTTGTTTTTATGCTGCCATCCACAGCAGCATAGGAGCTTAGAAATTAGATATTTCTGAATATGCTTCACAGATCGAAGAAAGAAAGGTTTCTATAAAGGAGGATATTTGTAGCTTAGGGTTGACATCAGGGGGGCCCCAGTGCTGTCTTAACGCGTGGGCCTGATGGGCACTAGCCTGTGGCCCCCACGAGCATAGGGGCCCCATACTAATCTGTGCTTGTTAACCCTTCAATGCACTTTGTATCATATAAATACAGCAACATATTTATTACATTTTACTGCATTTTAAAAATAATACTAACATGCAAATATGTTTAATTTTATCGATCATTTATTTTTATTTTTATTCCTGTGAGTAGTTGTCATAGGAGCTCCAGTACGCTGCTTTGCCCGGGGCCCATAATGCTGTTAAGATGGCCTTGAGGGGTCCCTGGTGTTCTCTGAGCTTGGTGGTTTTCTTGCAGACGTTTCATTAGTGCTAGCAGTGAAATGTTTAACAATACATGAAACAAAGTGATTAGCATTGTTAATACTTATTTATATGCTCATTCTAAAACAAAGTTCTGCACAATGTGATCAATGATTACAATCAAATTGTGTTGAACTACAGAAAAAATGTATTTGTAACATTGCACTTACATCTTTATCATTAATCCTGTGAAAAATCGCTAAGTATCATCAATATAAGTAATTGAAAAAAGACAATGAAAATTCTCATTTTCTTTATGTAGTTTTATTACAAACAAGAATAGAATAATAGAATAATAATAGAATTAATTGTTCGAACTGTCAAGAAATTTCTCCTTAGTTCTAGGTTGCTTCTCTCCTTGATTAGTCTCCACCTATTGCTTCTTGTCCTGCCCTCAGGTGCTTTGGAGAATAGCTTGACTCCCTCTTCTTTGTGGCAGCCCCTGAGATATTGAAACACTGCTATCATGTCACCTCTAGTCCTTCTTTTCATCAAACTAGACATACCCAATTCCAGCAACTGTTCTTTATATGTTTTAGCCTCCAGTCCCCTAATCATCTTTATTGCTGTTCTCTGCACTCTTTCTAGAGCAGGGCTGTGAAACACCTGACCCGCAGGTCGGATGGGTCATGTGTTGGCCACACCCATACCCAGTTTAGCAAAGGGGAAAAAAAATCCCGATATGTCATGTGACACCGCCATGATGATGTGAGTTTGACACCCCAGTTCTAGAATCTCAACACCTTTTTTTACATTGTGGTGACCAAAACTGGATGCGGTATTCTAAGTGTGGCCTTACCAAGGCATTATAAAGCAGTATTAACACTTCATGTGATCTTGATTCTATCCCTCTGTTTATGCAGCCTAGAACTGTGTTGGCTTTTTTGGCAGCTGCAGCACACTGCTGGCTCCTATTTAAATGATTGTCCACTAGGACTCCAAGATCCCTCTCACAGTTACTAGTATTGAGCGAGGTACAGTACCACATACACTGTACCTGTGCATTTTGTTTTTCTTGCCTAAATGTAGAACCTTACATTTTTCACCCTTGAATTTCATTTTGTTAGATAGCGCCTAATGTTCAACTTTACACCATTAATTTTTTAAAGTAAATATTTAAATATCTCTACAGAATTCATATTTAGTGGGCTGGAAATACTTTGGACATTTGTTTTCCATTTTCTTTGCCATTGGGAGGACAATGAGACTTGAACAGAAAAAAAAATATTTATTAAATTATAGCCTATTTAGAAACTAGCGTTTGAAGATAAAGGTTGGGAAAAACTTCTTTTTGATATGAAAACATACAAGACCTAAGTTTTTTTCAATGTTATGTGCTTGTAATCATTAAGCAAAATGTCAAGTCTTGGAGACAGGGAGCTAACAATTGTAGTACTGGGATTGTTTGACGTATTGAATGTCCTCAGATGCTTTACCTGAAATAATTGGATAAATCTGCTGGCATTTCTAAAAGACATTTCATTTCTAAAATACTACATCTAGTGTACATAAATCATTAAATAGGTATCACTGGTCTACAAATTTTGGGAAATTATCAACCTCTGAGATAAAATGGGTTAATTTTATATATTTTGATTAGTTGAATTAGAAAATAGGTGATAAAAGGTGCTGGTTGGCTAAAGTTTTCAAGATATTTCACAAAGATTTATACACAGGCGGTTATATTTATCTACAAGGGAGGGAGGTGTCTAATGATCATGATGCCTCATAATTTCTTGACAAAGTATGATAGAATAATGAAAATGATACCACATGGAAGTGTATAAATTTATCTTCGCTTTGAAAACAGCAAGGCAGATGACTATGAAAAACATGTGGAAAATTTGCTTAGGTCCTATAAAGCACTTGGTGCAAACATGTCACTGAAAATGCACTACTTACACTCACATTTAGATTACTTCCCTTTGAACTGTGGGACAGTGAGTGATGAGCATGGGGAGAGATTCCACCAGGATATCACAGGCATGGAAAAAAGATACCAAGGGAAATGGAGTCTGTCCACGCTTTCTAATTACTGCTGGAATCTCCCCGGGGATGATCCTACTGCAGTTCACAAAAGAAAAGCCAAAAAGTACAGTTTAGGTACCGAATAAAGATTTATTTAGAGTCATTTAATCTGATGTTAGAGCTTGTCAGTTTTTCATGCAAAAAGCATAAAAATGTTATATGGAAAACCAATAAATGAATGGAAAGTTATGTATTGGTATCAATTAAAAGATAAATTTATAATGATTAATGTGGCACCATTCTCATTGTTATATAACATTTTGCAGAAACGTTATGGAGCATAATTGCACATCATAATTTTGAATTATTTGGAGAGAGGAACCGGAAGCGTCGTGGCGATACTGGCTGGAAAATGGCGAGCTCCGACGAGCTTTGCGAAAATCCAGCCAGACAAACCACTGTCAGGGGATCTTCGGACCGGAACCATCTTGGAGGGATGGAGAAGAGAGGCGCCTTGGAAGACCAAGAGGAACAGGCAAGTTCCTCGAAGGGTCGGAGGCAGTTCTTTGATCCGGCACAGGGATAGCGGCCATTAAAATGATCGCTCTAAACTGGGACAATCAGACTAAGATTTGTGCAGGAGCGATGTTTGAATGGAGTATTGTTACCGGGTGAGTGATTGGCCAACTCACAGGTTAGAAGAAAAATTTTGAAAGCTTAAAAGAGGTCCCAGTGTGCAATAAGCGGCTGATTGGCACTTGGGAATTTAAAGTGAACAGAAAAATAAAAAGAAACCTAAAAGACTAAAGCCCAAAAGGGAAACTCTCTACCTGGATTTATAATTGGATTTGGGGAAATTAAAAACAATATGAGAAAAAGAAAACTGAGTGAAAGCATTTTTTAACAATAAAAAGAAGTAATTGAAGTGAAAGTATTTTCTATGTGATTTAAAAGTGATACATTGCTGTCTGGAGATTTGGATCGGAGAGAGACATCTGCTGGTGGAAAGGAAGCACTATAACAATTGTTTTAAAATTTGAAGAAATAAAGGAGTGAGATAACCATGGGAAACTGTTTAAGGAGTATTTGTTTAAACAGCTGGAACATGATTTTGAAAAGAACTGGAAAAAATAAAGCCTCAAACTGGAATGGTCTAAATAAATATTTGTACTGGATACTATTTGGAAAGAAAAAAGAGACATCACATGGACTTGAATTTGAACTATACATAAACTAAAATTTCTTTAGTGAAGAATAGATTGGTTTAAATGTGAAAAGAACTGAAATTGTGATATAAAATTGAAATGCTAGTAAATGGAAATGATTAACTGATGTGCAAATAAGAAATTAGAAATTAAAGAAAATAAGAGGTGGAAGGTTAATTGAGTTAAAAGCTTTCATGGTAAAATTTTCAATTGTTAATTTAAAAATAGGATGGGGATTTTGAGAAATATATATAATAATTGAAGAAAAAATCAGGGTTGCCTGGACACCATAGAGGAAAATATTGAATTGAAAATAAATACAGCAATGGCGAGAGAATGGTAAGAAGGAGTAGAGGGATGGAAGGAGGGGAGAAGTGAGGAAGGAGAGGAATAGAAGAAAGGGAAAAGGAGAGGAAGAAAGAGAGGAGAAATAAGAGTAGGAGGGAAGGTTAGAAAGGGAGGAAGAAAGGAGGGGGAGAAAGGAAGGGGAAGTAGAGAAGGAGTAGGAGAGGAGGAAATAAGAAAGTAGGAAAGGATAAAAGAAGGGAGGGAAGGGAAAGAGAGAAGAAGGAGAAGAAGGATTGTTGTAAAATAAAAAAGATGAAATGGTAAAAGGGCTATCCCGAACATGTATAAATTTATTAGGATGAAGAATGAATTAATATGAAAGTGAAAAGAATATATATATATATATATATATATATATATATATATATATATATATATATATATATATATATATATATATATATATGATATATATGATTAATAATGAAGAAATTAGAATTTAGGGGTGGAAGATGTTTTTTATACAATAAGCATAGAAGTATTAAGACAAGATATTTGGCAGAAATTATAACTATGTAAAATGTATTTGGAGATGATAAGTTGTATAAGATATGATATGGTCAATGCTCTGTTCATAAGATATGTGGGTGGGTGTGAAAGAAAAAAATCAATAAAACTTGATTCAAATAATAATAATTTTGAATTATTTTGATGCAATTTGGACCTGAAGCTGTATCTTGGAAACTGGAGCCAATTAATACTCAGGACTTAATTTTCCTTTATTAGTGACCCAATTCTGGTAAAATTAAGCTACTTTCATTTCCAAGGCTTTCTCCTTGTAGACCAGTGTATTCTATTCATGAAGCATTGTGTTGCATAAAATTTTAAATGTATCTGAATGGTGTTGCAGTTGGCAAGAATTTTGTAAGCAAACAGCTGGTAACAATAGGGTTTGTTGAGTAAATCAATCATAGATTTGGAGTTCAGCCATTTTCACCTCTGAGGTGAATTTATATACTGATGCTTATGTACTTTGTCATTTTTAAAAGGTACTTACTTGTCATTTGTTTACAATAGTATTTTTAAATAAAGACAAAATTACTGATATAGACTCATTTGGCAAGACGTAATTCTTTTGTATCTCTTACAGTTTATAGGTAGTTCCATAATTAAAAATACTATCATAACTTTAAATCCAATAATCATTTGAATAAAACAATGCAATATAAAAATTGGATTATAATAAAATATAGATTAAAATATTTGTAAACTATAGCAAGTTTTTTTAAAAAAGCAAACACAGGATTTTTATTGTCTATTTTTTTTAAAAATGGAATAGGGCAGTGATGGTGAATCTTTTTTTCCTGGGTGTTGAAAGCGCGTCTGTGCATGCTGACATCCATAATGCAATGCCCCCCTGCAGTCCCTGCCCTCCCACATGTGCACGTGACCCCCCTGTGCTCCCCCTGCCCCCCACACATGCATGAGACCCCCATTTTTGTGCTAGCAGGCCTCCCTGAAGCCTCCTGGAACAAAAAATGGGGCGGGGGGGTACTGCAACCCCCCATCCCCTGCACATGCACGTGCAACCCCACCACCACCCATGCATGCGCGCCTGTCTCCCGGCAGAGACCCGAAAATCAGCTGGCCGGCAGGAGGCACGCAGGCATGCGCGGTGGAGCTGACCTAGGTGTCGGTTCACGTACCCGCAGAGATGGCTCCACATGCCACTTGTGGCATGTGTGCCATAGGTTTGCCATGACGGGAATAGGGAATGTTGTTTGCCTAGCATTAGGAATGCAGAAAACGTCTGAGGCTTAACATTCTATAATTCCCTAAGCTACTTATTTAAGGTCACAGTCAAGTCAGATGCATTCTGAGCATCTAGGGCCATGAATGTGCAGGGGGTGGGGTTGTGCGGTGCCCCCCACGCCCCATCTTTGCTTCCAGGAGGCTTCAAGAGGCCTGCTAGCACCAAATCGGGGGGTGGTGGGTGCAACATGCCCCCCACCCATTTTTGGTTCCAGGATGAACCTGCTAGTGCCAAAATGGGGGTCGCACACGCATGCGCAGGGGTGGGGGGAACAGGGGGGTTGTGCATGCATGCGCGGTGTGGGAGGAACATGGGGGTCATACACATATGTGGGGTGGGGGGACCATGAGGGGGTCATGTGCACATGCGCGGGGGCAGGGTATGCAGGGAGGCATTGCATTATGGGTGTCAGCATGTGCATGTAGCTGTTATCCAGATATCCTCTCCTATAACTTATCTTTTCAATTTAGAAAGGTTAAAAACTGTCAGTCAATCGATACAGCAATAGAGTAAAAAGTTTTTCTACATTCCAGTACGTAATGGTTTGATAAACCCTTTTCACCATTTTAAAAGAGAGAAAAATAAATGAAATTAAAATACAAAATAATCATTTTAGTTAACAAATATAACAATATTAAAATGTCCATGTCATGTGGCTCTCAGCAGGTGCAGAATGACAATTCTTTTACTTTAAGTCTACTATACATAGTGGCCCCATAGTCATAGATAGGTTAGAGAAACAATATGTGAACCCAGTCTTCATATATCTTTGGATTTGGAAAATTAGGCCCCAAATGTTTTGTCTCCTCCAATCTTTTAGATTGTAATAGTAGAAAAGAGCTGTTGTAATGTACTGTCTTCATTCTTTTCCACTTCCACAAATTACGGTATAAGGTTGTGAACGATTTATTCACAATCTTATGGTTTTTAATATTTAATTAAGATGATAGTTTATATGATTCTGACAATATTATTCTTAATATAAACTATGGTTCATTTAATTCAGATAAATGACATTGTGCTGAAGAATTATTGCCTGAATTCAATTCATATGTATGTCAATATCTTTAATTAATGAAAAAGAAACAATGTGAATGTTGATTGTTGTGGTTTCAATAAGTTTGTATATAAAATAACATTTACAATAAAGATTGGTATAAAGTGGATTATTTGGAGAGAAAAACAAAAATCCATTTCAAGTGTTCTAGTAGCGGCAAGCATTCAACTTCATTAAAAGGTAAATTTAAAAATGCATACATCAGTTTGTTGGTGTAATAAATATATTTTCTCTGTAATTTTCTATTTTGATGAATTTCTTTATTGAGAGCATAGATTTTTTTTTCTTTTTTTACAAATGGAGCAAAATGTTAACAGTGGGGAATAAGGAAAAGATAGAGGGTGGGAGGGAGGGAGGGAAGAAGGAAGGAAGGGAGGGAGGGAGGAAAATGTATATTGGAATAGAATAGGAAAGAAGCAAGCATCTTGTCCCCATTGTGAGCTCTACAATTATTCTTTGAAATATGATTCATGGCTCTAAATTATGTAACATTTCATAGTAATTTGTTGCTTGAGGTGATCATTTCACTTTGTCTAATGTAGAGTTGACCCTGGCCTTTGTATAGAGTATCACAAGCAGGTTTTGTGAAGAGAAAGTAAAAATTATAGTGACTAGCAGTGGTGGGTTGCCCCCGGTTCGCATCGGTTCTATAGAACCGGTAGTAAAACCAGTGGGAAGCATCCGCCCCGATGTCATCAAAGTGCATCTGCGCATTCACAGAAGAGCGCATGCATGTGTGAGCAAAGCAAGCATGCACGTGCGGCTCCGTTGTGAACCAGTAGTAAAGGTAAGTAGAATCCACCCCTGGTGACTAGGTGTTATTCTCATTTATTTCCACAGATTGTTTATTCATTTATTGTTTGATTCAGACTCATACTTTTCTGCCAAAAAATAATTGATATTTTACCACATGCCATCTTGGCTTCTTTTGCTGAAATGTGTTGTGGTGCTTTATGTGAAAAAAGATCCTTTGTGATTGAGACATTGGCCTGTGCATGCTTAAATATAATTTGGAAGAAATGCTTCAGACTGAAATAAGGTTATTGCTGCAAGAGTCCAATTAACTAATGAATGGATTGCTTAAAAGTAGTAACTCTTTCAAGGGAAGTCTAAAAACAGCCAGGCTGCTTTAATGTGGGAGACAGGTGCAGCAATCTTACTTGGCCAGGATTTGATTCCGAATAATTTTTGAAGCATTCATAGTCTTATTAAACACTAAACAGTTACATTCTCCTGAGAGCTCCCAGGAGTGTCCAAGGATGGGTTGACTCATCTGTTCCTGCAGAGACTAAGCTGTCAACTTTTTGGCCATGCCCCCATCCTCCTCCTCTCTGACCCAGTTTCAGCTCAGTCTCAGCACTGAAGAGACGTGTCAACTGCATTCTTGGACTCATCGCTTGGCTTTTTGTGAGTTGGGGGTTTGGCAACGGAGTTGTGGCTTGCTGCCACTCACTCCAATGCGTTGGTAGTGCTGTCGGACTGACTTGAGTTGTTGCGGGCTCACGTTCCAGGGACCGGCAGGATCATCAGTTTCTTCTTTTTGGAGCCTTCGGGGCTCAATTTAGCCATGGCGTGTAAGCGCGCTTGCCACGGAGCTGGCGAGATCATCAGCTCCTCATCTGACACCAGCTGGGGCATGCGAGCTGTCAGACAGCTCCAAAGATTTCAGACGGCCGCAGTTTATCCCAAACAGCCCCTGAAAAGATACGGAGTCCCTATCTAATTCCGGCTAGGCAAATCCATGGTTAAACAGCCTCTGGAGAGGCATGGAGTTCCTGCCTAGTCGCGGCTAGGCACACTCAATTGACAACTGCCTGAGATGAGGCTCAGGAATAAAACTGAGTCCCTGCCTAGTTTCGGCTAGGCATACCAGTGGAGGGTTGCCCCTGGTTCAC
The DNA here is from genome assembly GCF_059756535.1 of Pantherophis guttatus. Classification (NCBI taxonomy): domain Eukaryota; kingdom Metazoa; phylum Chordata; class Lepidosauria; order Squamata; family Colubridae; genus Pantherophis; species Pantherophis guttatus. The sequence continues at coordinate 66,338,819 of NC_142067.1, forward strand.
ACTGGTTCTATAGAACTGGTAGTAAAAGCGGCGGGAGGCTCCGCCCACCAACCCCGACGTCATCAAATGCTTCTGCGCATGTGCAGAAGAGAGCACACGCGCGAGCGAAGTGAGCGTGCGTGCGCATACCCGCTGCAAACCGGTAGTAAAGGTAAGTAGAATCCACCCCTGAGGCATACCCATAATTAAGGCAAGTGCAGATTGGAACAGTGACCATCTGCCAAGCCCTTAGCCTTCAGCCCCTGCTAGCCTTGGAAGGTTTGAAGTCCCTGCCTAGTTTAGGTTAGGCATACTAATATAGCAGACAGGCAACAGCCAGCAGCAGAAGCAACTGTCAAAAATTTGAAAAAGAAAATGGCAGCCAGAGCTGCTGAGAAAAAATCTAGGAAGCAGCTCACTGACAGCTCTCACTCTAAAGTGGAAGCTGCACTCAGCAAAAAGGCAAAATCCAAGTCTGAGGTTCCTGGTAATAAGAAGCATTCCAAAGGTTCTGAGAAGGATGCCAACAGAAGACACAAAGCCTTGGAAAAACAATTCCTCAAAGCTGAGAAGGAACAGTAAGAGCAAGCCTTTCATCTGAAGGGGAAAGTTCCCACCCTTTTCAAAGTGAGCAGCTGCTTCCATCAGGAGATGTAATACCACAAGCCTGGTCACCAGAGGGAACAAGTGAGCATTCCTTTCATTTATCTCCTCAAGTTGTCATTGCAACTGAAGCAGATACTTTTTTCTGTCCAGCAACAGCAACTGAATCACAGCACTCCAATAGCAGAAGGGCTGTTTCTGCAACCTTTACACCTATGTCTGCAGGCTTGTGACAAGGTGAAAATTTAACTTTTGATTTGCCTGCTGATATTAATATTAATGCAGGTTATTTCTCAGGGCATTGCTGTTGGATTGCAGCACATCCCTGTCCCTGCAGCCCTGACCACTGAGACTTCCACCAGTTTCCAGCAGGGCCTTCAGACAGCAGGGGACCAGACCTATTGGCAGGATACCCAATCACCCGATACCTCCTCAGATGATGAGGACTCACTGCTACATGAGGAGGGCCAAAGAGAGGCAGATTTATCTGAGAATGAAGGTTTGACACCTGATGTGCTGGCCTTCACTGGCCTTTTCCCTCCTGCCAACTTTAATGGCATAAGGCACAGGTGACATCAGGGATGGGAGTAGACCCGGGGGGCACAAGGGTCCCAGTGATTATCTGTTTTCTGAGCCAGTCATGGCTCAAGAGGACATACCTGCACCACAGCTATTTATAGATGTGGTTCAACAACAGTGGGCACAGCCAGGATCATTCCCTACTCCAAGCGGGCATGATTGATGTCTTTATAATTTGGCACCTGAGATGGCTGACCTACTTTAGTTGCCCAAGGTAGATGGTCCGGTGGCTTCTCTGATGTCTTCCTCCCTAGTGTCAGGCGACATAGCTGAAGGGTTAAAACCTGAGGATAAAAAGGTAGAATTGACCTTGCGCAAGGCACACCAATCTTCAGCCTGGGTGATCAAGGCTGCATCAGCCTCATTTTTTAATCGCACCTCATTAATCTGGTTACACCAGATGCAGCAGAGGATTCCACCAAGTGAGACCGGGTTCCATCAGGACCTGAATAAGCTCATAGCAGCTACACAATTCTCGGCAGATGCCACTTTAACTGCTGTAAAATACACCTCAAGAACCCTTGCCTCCTCCATAACATCGAGGAGGACACTTTGGCTATGCAATTGGCAGGTGGATGCCAAGTCCAAATGGAGGCTAGCCTTGGTCCCTATACAGGGAGCACTCTTTTTGGTGAAGCTCTGGAACCGGTCCTTATTGAAAATATGGCCATACAAAAGGTCCTGCCATCATCCTTCAAGCAGGAAGATCGGCGTGCCACTCCATATTACCACAGACTGTCCTTTTGGCCACCCAAATTGGACTCTTCACAACACCAACGATTCTTCCCTCAGTGGTCAGAATGACAGACAGGGTGGGGTTTCGCAACCAGCCCAGACAACATCTCCAGGCCAAACAGCCCTTCTGAGGGGCAGGAGGTCACGCCTTTCGTAGACCATGATGACTACCCAGCCAACCCTCCCATCAGCGGCTGATTGGCACTTTTTGCGCCCCAATGGGAGATGATAACAACGCACCTCTGAGTCCTCAATATGGTGAGGCTTGGCCTCAGCCTGGACTTTCTCTCCACACCCCCGAACCACTTTATTTGTTGCCCTGTCCTGAAGAACAATGAAAAGAAGGGCCTCATGGAGACTGCCATCCAATATTTGTTGGAGATTTAGGCCATTGAGAGCCAAACGGGACAGGAGTTTTACTCCATTCTGTTCGTTGTTCCAAAGTCTTGTTGTGGCCCGCCAGCGGCCTGCGTGGATCATGGCTGATCCCGACGACGAGGAGGCTGATGTGGGGTTGCGCCAGCAGCCTGCGCAGCTGGCACTCACATCAGACAACGAGGACGCTGAAGAGGATGTAGTGTCAGAGGCAGAGACTCAGCCAGGGCCTTCAGAACCTCCAGAGGCTCCTTCAAGTGGAGAGAGCGAAGTGGAGGAGCCTCTCCTCAATGCTCAAGCACACAGGGCTGCCAAAAGGCAGGTGTGGCAACTCAGGAGGAGGAGGTCTCCTCGAGAGTAAGGCTTGAGGATCATTGGCCACTCTCTTAGCCTATTTAAGTCGCATGCAGTTAGTAATTTCTTGCTAGAAACAACGTGTAATTATCATCAGAGCATTTTTGGAAAAGTCTTATCATATCTTGTTTTCTGGGCTGGTTGTCAACCTTTGTCGGACTTTGGTTTATTCTTGCTAATTAATAAATTTGATAAGGACCATTGGAGTGTGTCAATATCCTCGGGAATCCGGAGCTGGGGCAGAACAAATCTTCAGGTGGGGTGGGGTGGAGAGCAATTCTGAATCTAAAAAAATTGAATCTATATCTGGTCTACAAAAGGTTCAAAATGAACTCCCTCCAATCCATCCTGGAGGGGGTTCAGGAGGGCGACTTCCTGACATCTATCGATCTAACGGAGGCCTCCCTCCATGTGCCAATCCTCCCGGCACATCGTCAGTTTCTACGTTTTTGCTACAAACAGTCCCATTACCAATACCCCTGTTGCCCTTCAGCCTGGCATCGGCGCCCTGAGCCTTCACCAAGGTCCTGGCGGCACTGGTGACTTACCTATGGTCGATGCCTGCAATGTTACTTAGACAACATACTTATTCAGGCATCCTCTCTCGAGAAAGCGACAGAGGATTTGCAAACTATGATCAAGGCCTTACAAGATCACGGCTTCTCAGTCAATTTCCAAAATAGTCATCTGGTTCCCACCACAAGACTCTTGCATCTGGGAATGGAAATCAACACCATATTGGGACAGGTGTTCCTGTCACAGGGCTGTAAGGACAGCCTGGTTGCCCTAATCTGTCAGGTAAGGGAAGAATGCTCAGTTCCTATAGCCCTACTAGCTTGACTATTAGAGAAGTTGGTGTCATGCATTTCAATAGTGCCCTGGGCGAGGCTGCACGCCAGGACCCTTCACTGGTTCTTGCTCCCATATCTCCTGCAGGCAGGGTGCAACAACTCCTGTACCAGGATATGAGTGTTGCGGTCCCTCCAATGGTGGACATCTTCAGCTCTAGACAAGGGCTGTGCCTTCAAGGAGCCCAGCCGCATCACGATTACATTGGATGCCAGCCTCTTTGGCTGGGGGTGGGGGCATCTTCAGGCCCACATGGCTCAGGGCTGTTGGACTCAGGCAGATCTGAGCCACAACATAAATTGGCTGGAGCTTCAGGCAGCGCATCTGGTCCTTCAGCACTTCAGAGACATGATCCAGGGACACCACATGCTGGTTCTCACTGACAATATGATGGCCAAAACTCATATAAACTGTCAAGGGGGCACCCACTTCCATGCCCTCATGATGGAAGCAGAGCAACTAGGAATTTGCTCTCCCTCAGAGCACATTGCGGGAGCAGCAAATATACAGGGAGACTGCCTCAGCAGGTCCACAATAGACCATACCAAATGGAGGTTGCATCCCAATGACTTCCATTGGGATGTAACCTCAGTCAGCCAGTTGTGGACTTGTTCACCTCCCCAATGAATGCTCAATTACCTCAACAGTTCATCAGGTTTCTGACACTGGGAGCAGAGGGGACCAATGGGCTCCACAGCCCATGGCCCAGAGGACTGTTATATGACTTCCCACCTCTCCCCTTTATCCCAGGGGTCATAAGGAAGGTGATGCTGGAGAGGGCGGAGGTCCTGCTTGTTGCCCCCCACTGGCCCAGATGCCTGTGGTTCGCGGATCTGGTAGGCCTTCCAATTTCTTGGCCTTGGAGGATTCCTCAGGAGAGAATCTCCCTCAGCCAGGGGGTCTTGACCCACCCGGAGCCACAGTGGCTCCACTTGACTGTCTGGCATTTGAGAAGAGTCTCCCCTTACTCCTCCAAGGGTAATATGGACAATTCAGGCCTCCCGAAGGCCATTTACAAACAGAATTTACAATTCTACATGGACAGCCTTTACTAGCTGGTGCACGGGACAGAGCATCACGCCCACACTCGGTGCCCCAAGTCCTGGATTTTCTCCAAGACAGACTAGACAAGGGCCTGTCGCACAACACCATCCAGCGGCAGGTAGCAGCTCTATCTATGGTGTTGGTACATGGGGAGCAGACTTCTCTGGTTCATCATCTGATCATTCGGAGATTCCTCAAGGGGGCGTCAAACCTTAAACCACCTGTGATTCATAGGTACCCCACGTGGGATTTGTCTAAGGTCCTGAAGGCCCTAACATTGGCACCCTTTGAACCTTTATAAACTGTGAGTTTACGCTTTCTGATTTTTAAGGTTGCGTTCCTGGTGGCTATCACCTCAGACAGGTGCATATCGGAGCTGGCAGCTCTTTCAGTTAGAAAAGACTTATGCATCTTCCATCAGAACAGGGTAGTCCTCCGGATGGACCCCTCCTTCATCCCCAAGGTGAACTCCTGGTTCCATAGGACCCAGGAGGTCATTTTGCCAGACTTCTGCCCAGGGCCAACTCATGCCCTGGAGAAGAAATGGCATACCTTGGATGTAAGGAGGGCCCTCCGAATTTACATCAGGAGGACATCCCTACTAGGAAGATGGAGTCACTTTTTGTGTCGTTCCATCCCTCTTTGAGAGGTGTCAAGGTGACTCCTTCAACCATAGGCTGTTGGCTGCGGGCTTGTATAGCTACAGCCTACCAGGTTCAGGCCTTACTGGCTCCTAGAGGGGTGACTACCCATTCTACATGAAGTGCTGCCACCATGGCAGCATGGGCAACTCAGGCGTCCATTGAAGACATCTGCAGGGTGGTCACATGGGCCTCCCCTTCACCCTTCATTCGTCATTACAAATTAGATGTTTTTGCTTCAGCAGAAGAGTCCTTTGGACAGAGGAGTACATGTGGATACTTGCAGAGCTGGCAGCGGAGTCGGACAGCAATGAGGCTGAGGAAGAACATGGGCCCGTCCTGGAGGCCGGGGAAGGCCCGGCTTTGCGTCGGAGGCAGAGATGGGGCCAGGGCCATTGGGGAGCGACGTGCAGACTTCGGAGCCTCCAGAGGCTGACAGTAGAGAGGCAGAGGAACAGGAGGAGCCTGTTCCTAGTGCATGTATGAGAAGAGCTGCCAGAAGGCAGGAGCAAATAAAGCAGAGAGAACAACTCGGGAGTAGGGCCAAGAGATGATTGGCCCCTCCCCTAAGGCTTAAAAAATCAGCAACAGCTCTTGGCCTCTTTGCCAGAAAACAACTTTGAGAGAATTGCTTCTTGTTTCACTGTATTCATTTCTTATTGGTGTATTCTGCTTCTGAACTTTTGCCAAGAAAAGTCTTTGGCAGTTTGCCTAATTATCCCAAGGTCGGTGATAAACTGAGGAATGGTGTTTTGAAGAATTTGCTTTAATTTAGTTTGGATTATGCTGAGAATGAGATTTATTATTCTAATTATTTTTTATTATTCTAATAAAGTCTGTTTGTTTTCGAACTGTTTGTATTTAATACTAACTACTTGGGCCTGGGTCACAACAGTTACGTGGACTTCCGATTATGCTGTCTCCCACTCTTAGATCGGTTGGCTTTGGTACGTCCCATTATTGGACACTCCTGGGAGCTCTTGGGAGAAAGGGCATTGGTCCCACCTGATAAGTCCTTTCTCTGAGTAGCTCCCGGAGTGTCCAAACCCCACCCTAGCAGACGCTTGGTCTGCAGTCCAGGAGCTACTACTTACCTTTGTTGAGATTTGCTTCACAGCTACGTCTTTGCAGAAACTGGGCCAGAGAGGAGGAGGATGGAGGCGTGGCCAAAAAGTTGACAGCTCGGTCTCTGCAGGAACAGACACATGAACCCATCCTTGGACACTTTAGGAGCTACTCAGAGAAAGGGCGTATCAGGTAGGACCAACCTTCTTTCCAGAAATTTCCACACATAAGCCAATATAATTTTCATATTTATTAATGTACTTATTAGCTGTGTAGTAGCTATCCAGAAGCTCTTGTTTGTTATAGACATCCATTTGTTGCAATTGATTATGGCTAACTTCAGCAGGTTATTTTATTTATTTTTTTTTTTTGCCAGACAAGGATATAAGAAATACAGAAAGCATTAGTCCACACAACTTGATTGTAATGTTTCCTTTGAACATCTGTGAGGGAATAAATCCATAGTTTTAAAAAGGTTTCTGATAAATGGGTTCACAACTAGTTTTAATCTTTAATGTTAATCTAAAAGCTTCTATACTGTACTCTAGAGTTTAGGATTTCTCTCTCTAATAAAGAGGGTCTCAATCAATAGCTAATATAATAAAAACAGACTTGCCTGAAAAGCATGAAATTATAATATCAAGTAGATAATAGCTTCAGAAAGTTTTTCCACAGCTAATGGATTTATGGAATATGTGGCCTTTGCCAAAAGAGCTTTTAGGTGCTTCACTACTTCACTGATATTGCAAGCAAATATTGTATTTCTTTTCTCTGAGGTCTAGCTTGCAATGGTAGAAAATGATTGGTTAATTAATTAAATTAATTAGTTCTGGGAAATATTAGCTTTCAGAACTTGTAAGTGAGATCAAATGCTTGACAATCTTGTGATTCAGTTTGCAGTTCAGAAGCATGAAAAATATGGACGCATGCACACAGGAATGTAAACATGCAGAAAAGATATACAAAAATAATGTCAATAGTTCAGAAAATAGGATTTATTTCTCAATTAAAAATAAGGCTGAAACTAATACTTTCAAAATGAACATTCAAGTTTGTTTAAATCTAATCAAACAAATCAAAACTCACATAAATATACAAAAAAATCAAAACATTGAAATGCAAATAGCAAGAGGCAAATAATAAGATCCATATATGTAGTTAAAATAGTTTAATTTGTGCAAGTTTTCATGCCACTTTTTAAAATCTTTAGAAATCGCCTTCTATTTCAGATCTGTTAGCATATCTTTTATCAATATATAGGCAGCTATGCTTGTGATTATATTTAGTCGTCATTTTTAGAAAATATTTTGCGAAAAAGGTTCCATAAATATGATTTAGATTAAGTTTTGTAGTAAGTTGTTTAAAATTATCCTCGATGACAATATTTATTTCATAGCACATAGCTATAACTTTTGGAAAGAAGCTGCAAGCTTTGGAAATCAATAGCAAGCATAAGATATTCCTATAAATAACAAACCATTTTTAAACTTCAGTATGTCTTTTTTTTTTTTTTTTGCTTCTTCCAATTAGTAACTTTAAATTTAAATATGTAGCAATAAAAAAGTAAAAATAAAGTCAGTTAAAAGAAATGAACAGTATTTAGATCAGTTGCTATTACCACAGGGGCGGGTTTCAAAACCCGTTGCTACCGGTTCATTCGTGGGCGCACACATACTCATGCGCATGTGTGACACTTCTGTGCATGTGCAGAAGCGTCCGGGCGGGTGGGCGGAGCCTCCCGCCGCCACTGCTCGTTTGCCCGATCCAAGGCGAACCAGTAGCAACCCACCACTGTATTACCAGTACCCTATGCAAGTTTTACAGTGAAACCATTATGAGGAATTCCATTACATGAAAGTTGCTATGGGGACCTTCAATGTGACTGCAGTGCAAGGAGTGTGGATGAAAATTATTTAATCTTGTAACACATTGACAAATTCACTACCACAATTTCAGTTGGAAAACTATAAATAAGTATAGATCAAGCCATATCCAAAAATGCAGAGAGTTCTTAGAAGCGAAGTATAAAACTCCGATGAATCAGCTAATGGTAGAGATAATAAGATAAACTTCATCTACAAAACATTCAAGAAAAGAAGCAACTGAAGACCAAGAAAAAAGACAGATAGACATAAACACATATTTCTTTTTTTTTATTGAAAAGTTTTACAAAAACCAAAAATTTTCTTCCCCCCCATATTCCCCCCACCCTTTCCCTCCCCTCATCCCACCCTCCCCCCCAGACTTCCCAGAGCAAAATACAAGGTATTTCATTTAACAATCATAAACTAGATTAACCTACTTATCCTCAGACTACTAACTCCCCCCCTGAAACCTTAACTCCACTATAGATAACAAAATACTTCTAATACTTAATGTTCAATCATAAGCTATATGATATTTTCTTGTCTGATACTTATTTTGAATATAGTCAATCCATCTTCTCCATTCCGATACATATCTTACTTGTGTATAGTCCTTCAAGTATGCTGAGATTTTCGCCATTTCTGCTAGGTTCGTTACTTTCAGTATCCACTCTTCAATAGTAGGCAAAGAGTCCTTCTTCCAATATTGCGCTACCAACAGCCTAGCTGCTGATATTAGATTCAAAATCAATTTAGTCTCTAATACTGTACAGTCTGTAGTTATACCCAGTAGGAACAATTGAGGAGTAAATTTCAACCTTCTTTTCAAAATATTCTGCATCACCCACCAAATTTTTATCCAAAATGCCTTGATTTTCTTACAGGTCCACCATATATGATAATAGGTTGCATCATTACATTCACATCTCCAATATTTAGCTTGCAAATTGGAGTACATACATGATAATTTTTTAGGATCTAAGTGCCATCTATAAAACATTTTATAAAAATTCTCTCTCAAATTTTATGCTTGCGTAAATTTAACATTTCTGACCCAAATCTTTTCCCATGTTTCCATCATCACTGGTTCCTGAAAGTTTTGTGCCCATTTTATCATACAATCCTTAACCAATTCCGTTTCTGAATCTATTTCCAATAATGCATTATACAACCTTTTAATATGCATCTGGCTTTGATCTCATATTTCATTATCGCGCACACATTAACCAATACCCAGATAAGCAGGAACCAGTTACAGATAAAGAACAATACCTCATCAGAAAGGTAATCAAGGAGGAAACAGCACACCAATCAATACTGGTAACACAGTTTATATGAAAATTCCACTCTTATGCACTGATGAAGTTAACTAGCCTGGTAAGGAAAAGCCTGCAGGAAGAGAAGCAAGTTCAATGCACGAAGAACTCAACAACATAGTAACTTTTTTACAAAAATGATCCAAACATTTTCTCACCTATCCCATTTTAAGTGAAGTGACTTAAAAACCATACCAAGTAAGATAGAATATAGTCATTCTTTGCTGCTCCTCAGAGTTTGTGGGTATGGGTGTGATGCTTAGTTTGTTAAACAAACATCAGGGTTTTTTTCAGAATAATTTTTATTAAAACTAACACAAACTAATAAACAGTAGGTAAGGAAAAAGACAAGGAAATAAAAGAAAAAGCAGTAACTACAAGAAAGGGGGAAAAGTTTAAAAAATATAAAGAAGTGGCTTCTGATAATCTTCACAGCAGTTGCAAGTACAGTGGTGCCTTGTACTCATCATTAATTGTGTAAGGTCCCAAAATATACTTGAGTCACCAGAATGCCAAAGAGAGAGACTCAAGACGAGACTTGCAAAAAAAGCAGATTTTATTTATGGCCAAAAACAAAATATTGGGTGGAACTATATCCAGAACATACAGATACAATACATGCGAGGAGATAGCCACACCTTGGAGAAGGTATGGCGTCCTTTTACACCCTCAGAAACGTCAGCTTAGTACCCAATTCTAGCCTCCTAATTTAGGTTTGTTGCCCTGCAAGGGGGAATAGAAACTTCCCAATTAGTCATCCTTGAGCATTCCTTTGTTTACTCAATTGGCCATTTGGCCCCCTGGTTTTGCAGGACAGGAGTTTATCCAGATCAAACATAAATTAGGGCTGAGGTGTAAATTATCCCTTGGAGATATGTACCATGCTCTTAGATGGCACAAGAAAATACAGGGAGAAGATTGATATGGGTTCAGGTCAAATGGCAGGGACATATGTTTGACAAATACCAGATACATTACAGAGACCTAATAACAGAATATGTTTGTTACAGGAGAAATATAAAGACATAATATGTGTGATACAAATACAAAGGCATATATGTATTACAGGAACCTAATGGTTACAGAATCTAGTATACCAGTATATCATATTCTAGTATTATTTATTATATCCTTATTATTATTTCCCTTTCAATTGGTACTGGGAGATGCGATGAATACCAAAACCAATGAGTACCGTATTTTCCGGCGTATAAGACGACTGGGCATATAAGACGACCCCCAACTTTTCCTGTTAAAATATAGGGTTTGGGCTATACTTGCCATATAAGACTGCCCCTCTTCCAATGCACACCAAATAAAAATTAAAAAACATCAACTGGCTCACCTACAATGTAAAAGCAGCTGTGCTAGACCCAAAATGGCCCCTGTAACAAGCAGGAACCTCACACAGCCACAAAAAGCCCCCCAAAAAAACTTTCACACTCTAAACACACACAACACAACACAACTGGCTCACCCACAATGTAAAAGCAGCTGTGCTAGACCCAAAATGGCCCCTGCAACAAGCAGGAACCTCACACAGCCACAAACAGTCCAAAAAACCAACTTTCACACTTTACACACACAAAATTCCACATACAGCTTTGTGAGATTTTGTGTGTTTGTGTAGTTGGAGTGAAACACTACAGAAACACACTAAATCTCAGAAAGCTGCACAAATATTATTTTATTTTATTTTATTTTTATTTTTATATGAAAGCTAAATTTAAAACTTCCTAAACGGCTTCCTAAATGGCTAGGTCTAAAAAAGAACAACTAAAAAAACCCCAATTGACTATTTTTTTTAAAGCTCCCAAAGGGGAAAAATCTTACCCAATAGAACAGGGGTCTCCAACCTTGGCAACTTTAAGACTTGTAGACTTCAACTCCCAGAATTCCTCAGCCAGCTTTGCTTTGCTGGCTGAGGAATTCTGGGAGTTGAAGTCCACAACTAACTCCTTGCTTGATTGCAGGCAGGGAGTTGCTTGCTTGCCTGAATAGATTCAAGCAAGCAAAGCAAGGCAAGCGTTGCGATTAGCAGCTGAGGTAAGCAAGCTGGAGGGGGAAAACTTTTTCCCTTTTACGTGGTTTCTGGCGATCCCAGCTGAGTTGCAGGGAACTCAGCTGGGATCGTCAGAGCTGGGATCCTCAGAGTAAAAGGGAAAAAACTTTTTCCCTTTTACGTGGTTTCTGGCGATCCCAGCTGAGTTGCAGGGAACTCAGCTGGGATCGTCAGAGCTGGGATCCTCAGAGTAAAAGGGAAAAAACTTTTTCCCTTTTACGTGGTTTCTGGCGATCCCAGCTGAGTTGCAGGGAACTCAGCTGGGATCGTCAGAGCTGGGATCCTCAGAGTAAAAGGTAAAAAACTTTTTCCCTTTTACGTGGTTTCTGGCGATCCCAGCTGAGTTGCAGGGAACTCAGCTGGGATCGTCAGAGCTGGGATCCTCAGAGTAAAAGGGAAAAAACTTTTTCCCTTTTACGTGGTTTCTGGCGATCCCAGCTGAGTTGCAGGGAACTCAGCTGGGATCGTCAGAGCTGGGATCCTCAGAGTAAAAGGGAAAAAACTTTTTCCCTTTTACGTGGTTTCTGGCGATCCCAGCTGAGTTGCAGGGAACTCAGCTGGGATCGTCAGAGCTGGGATCCTCAGAGTAAAAGGGAAAAAACTTTTTCCCTTTTACGTGGTTTCTGGCGATCCCAGCTGAGTTGCAGGGAACTCAGCTGGGATCGTCAGAGCTGGGATCCTCAGAGTAAAAGGGAAAAAACTTTTTCCCTTTTACGTGGTTTCTGGCGATCCCAGCTGAGTTGCAGGGAACTCAGCTGGGATTGTCAGAGCTGGGTCGTCAGAGCTGGGATCGCCAGAGCCATTTAAGGCTCGTCAGAGCCTTTCGGGCTGGTCTGCCTGGTTACAGGAGAACTACACCTGGCGTATAAGACGACCCCCGACTTTTGAGAAGATTTTCATGTGTTAAAAAGTCGTCTTATACGCCGGAAAATACGGTACCAAATAAAATTTTCCCATAAGGAATAATGTAGTGAGTCACAAGGCAGCTGACAGCAACAAGTTCTAGCTTGTTGTTGAGTACCAAGCAAACAGTAGTAGAGGGACAAAGTTTTTGTGTCAAAATACATTGAGTACCAAATTCGATGAGTTTCGAAGCAGTTGAGTACCACTGCACAAATATATTTTGACCCCTTTCTAAAGTTAATCATATTTCTCTTCTTTCTATGATCTGTCCTGTCCAATCATCAAAACCATAAGTAATGTTCATTTTTACTCAAAAAGTCATAAGAAGCTTCCAGACAGCAATAAATGTAGATAATATCTTTTTTCTAATCAAAGAAATTGATTTATCTATTTCAGGAAATCTGTCAACTGCATTAACCATTCCTCCATAGTGGGTAGCATCAAATCTTTCCATCTTTGTGCATATAATAATCTCAAATAATTTTCCACAGCTTTTTTCTAACTGCTTATTCACTAATCCTAAAAGGAAAAGTTCTGACTTTAATTGAATATTAATCTTTAAAATCCTCAACTTCAAAGTATGTGTTTGGATCAGTGGTGGGTTCCTCCTGGTTCGGCCCGGTTCTTAACATAATTATTTTGAAATAACATACAATTCATATTTCTCATAGTAATGAAATATTTTACTGTTAGTTTTCTTTTCTAATTAGTTTCCTTCATCACCTCCATTTGATCTACTGGTTTCATGTTTTTTGCTAACATCTTTGTCTTCTGGTTATTAATTTTGAAACCAGTCATTTAATTTTCTCATTAATGCTTCTACTCCTTCTAATGGCTCTTCCAATATTAACACCAAATTGTCTGCAAATGCCCTTAAGTTTCTTTTTTAAATTATATCTCCAATAGTTGTCCAAAAGGTGCTGCTTTTTCCCCCCGGAGGCAACTGGACTTTCTTGTTTTTTCTTTTGAAGAAGTTTCACTTCTCATCCAAGAAGCTTCTTCAGCTCTGACAGAAGCTGGAGGCAACTGGACTTTCTTGTTTATATTACAGTGCTTACAGCCCTCTCTAAGGTTTAAAGAGTCAGCATCTTGCCCCCAACAGTTTGGGTCATCATTTTATGGACCTCAGAAGGATGGAAGGCTGAGTCAACCATGAGCCTGGTGAGATTTGAACTGCCAAATTTCAGGCAGCTAGCAGTCAGCAAAAGTAGCCTGCAGTACTCCACTCTAACCACTGTGCCACCGTGGCTTATGCAAATTACCAACTGTCTGCAAGGAATATAAATCTTTCTATTCCTGGCTATCCTGTCAGAGCTGAAGAAGCTTCTTGGATAAGAAGTGAAACGTCTTCCAAAAAAAAAAAAAAAAAACCCAAACCCCAAGAAAGTCCAGTTGCCTCCTGAAAAAAAGCACCTTTGGGACAACCATGACCTGGATGACTGAGAATCTCTACAGACTTTCATGCCTTACATAATTCTCTGGTCTTGTTTCATATTTTTATTCAATACCTCAAGAACCAAAATAAACAAAAGTGAAAAGAGTGGCCATCCTGTCTTGTCCCCCTTTGAATCTTACAAGGTTTTGTTAATTTTCCATTAATAATTATATGTACTATCTGAGAAATATAAATTAGCCTTGCCCATTTCAAATTATCTCCAAAGTTCATACGTTCCAGAAATCTAAACAAAAAATCCAGTTCAGATTGTCAAAGATCTATGCATCTAATAATACCAATTTAGCTTGTTTGTCATTATGCTGCTCCAAATATTTCCAAATATTCAAAATACTTCTAATATTATCTCATAGTTGTCCTTTATGTAGAAACTCGCATTGATCTTCATGAATAAATGACATTTTTAAAATTCTTCTTCCTGTTTTTAATCTCATCCAATGCTATTGGCATTTTCTCTTTTAATTCACTACTGATGTATAAAATTACTCTTTATTAAAGCTTCCCTTTCTTCTCACTTCTCAATCTTTATTAACATTATTCTCAAAAAATTCTTTTAACATTGTTTTATAATTCTTCACCACCATTTCAGTGGTGGGTTGCCCCCGGTTCTCACCGGTTCTATAGAACCAGTAGTAAAACTGGCGGGAGGCTCCGCCCATTGACCCCGACATTATCAAAATGCTTCTGCACATGCGACTTCCTGTTTGCTGCTGGCCGCCGCCAGACGTTCCTTAGGGATCGTCAGCTTCCACTGCCTGTTAGAGCCGCCTTCACAACGGAACGGCGGCTCGAAAAAACTCCGTTCCCATGAGGAAACGGAGATAGAGCCGGCAGGGGTGGGTAGAACTCTCTGCAGAGTCCCAAAAGTTTTTCTTTTACTTTTGGGATGGAGCGGATGAGATGCCCCATATCCCCAGCCGTTGCTCCGGGCTTTGGGAGACCTCTGCTAATGCAGAGCCAGGCGTCAAAAGCAAGCTTGCGAATTTGACAGATTACTCAAAGAAAATGTGAGCTGGACCTGTAATACTGAAGCGCAAGTATTTTACTTATCTTTTAAAAATTACTTAAGAGAATAGAGGAAGAGAAAGAGGAAAAAAGTTTCTTTTTAAAATGGCGTCTGCCGCGGCTGGAGAAGAGTTTGAGAGGGAAAGTTCTTCCGTTTTTTATTATTACAATGTAGCGGAATAAATACCACTGGCTACATTTGTAGACAAAACTCCGCTCCTGTTTTTGTTTTTCTCTTTTTTCCCTGGAGGCTTGAGTGTTGCTGGCTGGAAGTCTTTTGTCTTGTTTTTTTTTTTTTCTTCTTCTAACAAAGCCTGCTTAGGCGGAAACATGGCACTGAGGCTTGTGAAGTCAGACAAACAAATAGGTGGGGGGGATTCCCCCACCAAGAATTTAAAGCAATATGTTTTAACTCTTCAGTCCCAGAAACCTGATTTTAATATAATAGAATTTCTCTTAGAGGAGATTGAAAGAAGGGATGAGATTGTGAATCAGCAACTTGAAAAATTTAAGCAGGAAACTAAGGAATTGGTGAAATCCAAGTTTGACTTTTTGCAGCAAAAAATTTTAAAATTGCCAGAATTCATGATTCGGTTGGATACAAATACTAATTTACTAGAGTCAAAAATGGATGAAATTCAAGATAAATTGGACAATAGAATTCAAAAAATTGAAAATGATTTGTTAAATATTCAGGATTATAGTTCAGAAGAAAAATTTAAAATGGATGCTGACCAAAAGTCTGGTAATGTAGAATATCTGGAACAGAGGATTCAAAAAGAGGTTCTAAAGATACAATATAATTTCACAGAATATGCAATAAGACTTAGAGGTTTGCAGGAAAATAACAGAGATGACTTAAGGAAAATATCTTCTGAATTTCTAGCTGGGATTTTAAAGATTCAACCTGAGGAAGTGTTTTGTAGGATTGACAGAGCTTATCGAATAAACTCTTGGACTGCCAAGCAAAGGCAATTGCCTAGAGATGTGGTAATCTATTTTTCAGATAAAGAAATTAGGAATAAAATTGTGCAAAATTCCTTCAATTCTAATTTGCAATTGTATGGAAGAAAGATTTGGATTTACAAGGAACTCCCACCTAAGATATTAATGGAAAGGAAGAAATTTGGCTTTCTGGTGTCTGAGTTAAAAAGGAGAAATATTCAATTCCGGTGGGACGTCCCAGTTGGTATTATATTGAGATATCAAGGAGAAAGATACCAGTTAAATACTGTTGAAAGGGCGGAAGAATTTTATCAAAATAGGTTGAAAATGAATTTAACGTCTTCAGATATAATACAGGATAAGCAGAAGGAGCTGGAACTAAAGACAGAGACTGTACCAGATAAATTGCCTTTGGATTTATCGGATACCCCAGCTGGATTATCTACAAATTTGAGAGAAGTGCCATCTGATTTTAATGTGATGACTTATCAAGGCAAGGACAAGCATGGAAACCAATTAGAGGATATACAAGGGATAAAAAAGAAATGCGAGACACAAAAAATTAGGATGGAGGTCAAACCCACAAAAAGAAAACAAAAAAAGAAATAGGTTGTACAAAAATAGAAATTTCTAACCCAAGCAACAGTGAAGCCAGTGATTTTAAAATATGAATGATTATGTGAAAACATAGAGGAGGCGACATATTGGTCAATATCATCCTGAGGATAGTGGCAGATCTCTGCATTGCCGTAATTTTGGGACATGGAAAGAGCCTCAAATTGATGGTTTTGAATTATCTATTTTGAAACTTCTTTTTGTGTTGATAAATATATTATAATTATCTTGAATTATAAGGCAAGAGAATCACATTGGGACATGCAGAAGATCGGGTTGTTACCCAATACGATGATGGAAATTAATAATCCTGATGAAACCCACAATTATTATTATATGGAATACAATTATAATGTCACTCGGGTGGTTGTTTTTACTTTTATATATATAAGAAGATGTTTACTACTGATGGGGGCAGATATGATTGGAGATCTTGAATAAACTGTTGCATCCGCAAGCTATGTCACCCTATTATGGATGTTGGTTTTAACAATCCAGTGGAAAGACTTCAAGAAGATATTATATGGACTATAAATTTAAAGTTATTGTCTTTTCTTTTTTTTATTTAGATATAATGGAATATATATATATATATATTTTTAAGTAGTGTGGGCAGTGAATTAAAGATATCAAGAATTGTTGTGTATGGTAAATTTGTAAGACAGTGGGTGAATAAGCTAGCTACAGACTGATTAGTTTAAGAAAAGGGATTTTTAAGTGATACATTTAGGGGAGTGGAGGAAATGGATAGAGTGGAATAAATGTTAAATTAGATTTTATGGGGAGCCCGCTTTGAAATGTTATTAAAGTAGGACTTATTGTATAGTTTTAAAGTGGAAGGTGGTTTTGAATTGTTGCAATAATGCATAGATATAAAACACTATTATGCTAAATTAGAGTTATTTTATAATAGTTATAGTATAATGTGTTTGTTTTTTTTTGTTTTGTTTTTTTTTCTCTTCTTTTTTGAAATGTATGGATAAAGGGGGATTTATAATACTTTTAGTAAGTAAAGGTCAGTATTTTGAGGAGGGAGTAAGTAATCTGTTATGAATTAGGGTTTTTTTTTTGTTACGAAGAAGTCACAGGGGGGGAAGGGTGGGGAGGGGGGGTTAGGGAGGGGGGGGAGGGGGGGGAAAAAGGGGGAAAAATTTGTATTTGAAAACCTTTTCAATAAAAAAAAAAAAAAAAAAAAAATGCTTCTGCACATGCGAAGCAAGTGCGCACAGCCCTGTTGCGAACCAGTAGTAAAGGTAGGTAGAACCCACCCTTGCACCATTTGCAATAACATTCAGTCTTCACCTAAAAGTCCCTTTTTTCCTTTTAAAAGTTAGAATCACTGGAGTTTGAACTGACAATGTCTTTGGTAATATCTCCTATAAAAAAACGGGTGGGCACATTTCAATGAGGGGGACCCCCCTCCTGGCCCAACCAGGTCTCCGTAATACCCACCAGGTCCACTCCCCCCTCCTGAACAAGATCACAAATGAGGGGGGCTTTATTTACCACGGACCTGGCGTTGCATAGCATCAGCCGAAGGCCCAGGGCCTGAGGTTCTGTGCAACCTGGGGAACGAGAGGAGCATTGGAGGCCGGAGTGCACCACTGCTCGAAGACAGCGAGTGCGCACTCCCATAACATATGGCCCCCTGCTCCCGCCATATCTGCCCCTCCCACCCACAGTACTGATATAGTGTCCATCAACAACACAAGCTCTAACCCCCTCCTTGACCCCGATTCCCGCACCTCCCGTGCCGCGCTACTCAGCCAGACCAGGCCCCCTCTCCCGTGGGTTCTCCCCCATACCCACACAGCCCACCCCCCTTCCAGAACCCTTTAAAATCTTGTTAAAAAATTTCCCCAAAAAACCCCACAGCCCCCTCCTAGCAACATGCCATCTCTCAGGATTCCAAAATCCGTCATCAATATAGGCCCTCGATAGAGTGGAGAGCCAAACCTGTGAGAGGGGAGTCTCGCAGGGCAAGGAGCTCAGACACAGAGTACATCTGATCATTAGGGTGAAAATAGTCCATGGTCAGGGGACCACCATGATGTTATAAGTCCACAGTGGAAAAGTTCCAATCCATGGCACAAGCACTGGACTCCATTGCCCTCTCACAGCAGTAGAGGGGAGATATATGCCATTTGACACCCAGAAATTTCTTGGCCCAACCGTCCTCTCACGAAGGCCGACCAGTTGAAATAATCTTAAAATTGATGGAAACCGGTAGTGAAGGGCACCCATACACCAATTCCCTCCGGACTTGTGTCCCCAGATCCCATTCCCCATACGGGTTAGGAAAAGTCCAAAAAGCCTAGTCCTCCAGCTCATGGGCAGGATTTAGTTCAGGAAGAATCTTGCAGCGGTGGAAATTCAGAGAGGACATGTTGGAATTGGGAGAAGTAGGAGTAACTCAGCAGGCCAGGATAGGCGGGGTAGCTATGATCATACTAAGGCCTAATAGGCCTAAACTTGATCAAAAGAAAGGGGGGGGGAGAGTACAGTCAGCAAAGTGTCCATAGTCATTTCTGGCCCCCCTCAACCCCTCAGCCCCTCAGAACTTCCAACTGATGACAATGCTCCCCAACTCTGCCCCCTCCAGCTCACCATGGACGTCTCTGGGTCCACACAGGGACAGCCCTTCTCCCTAAGGGCCAAGCACCCTTCAGCCGTCCAGGAAAATCCTGTTTGAAGACTGCCAAGTATCCCATGCCATCTCATTCGGTCTACAAGGTCTTTAGGTAGCCGCCCTGGCCCCAACCGCCGTCCCCGTGACCATCGTCGCAGCCACCATCGCCGCCGCCGACACCGCCGCCGCTGGCCCTCTTGACGTCTTTCCTGAGCCATCCAGGAACATGGGAAACTCCGCGGGAGTGCTCCGGCGCTGCCATCGTTGGATGTCGCCACTGCCGCCCTGCCGGCCGCCGGTAAGGGCAGAAAACAGCCACAGCCGCCCCACAGGCCGCGCCCACTGTTTCACGCCGTCTCCTGCTGTCTCCACCAAACACCATCCTCCTCAGAGCGTGGTGTCCCAGAGAGCTGAAAAACTCTCAAAATGCTCAGTAGACACTCCTCTTCCCGGGCAGGGTGCCATAGATGATCAGACTGCCCCCCCCGAAGCCCCCTAGGCCAGGACATCACCCCGAAGCTCAGCGACCTAGCGATGAA
The DNA here is from genome assembly GCF_059756535.1 of Pantherophis guttatus. Lineage (NCBI taxonomy): Eukaryota > Metazoa > Chordata > Lepidosauria > Squamata > Colubridae > Pantherophis > Pantherophis guttatus. The sequence continues at coordinate 66,358,375 of NC_142067.1, forward strand.
GCACCATCTTGGACATGCGCAGAAATGTCCAAGGGTCACCACTTGTTTTAACAACAGTGAAGATAGTTCAGCTGATCTGATATTGTTATCAGTTGTATTGTTTTTTTACTTTTCCTTTTTAAAACTAAACAAAAATGCTTAGAAGAAAAATACTGGTTGTTGGTTAATTTTCAAGTAGTGAAAAAATAAATGATGGCATTTGTTAATATCTTTTAAACTAATAACTTTGACCTGATTTAAACTTCCAGGAAAGTAAGGGCTCCTGGTACTATTTATGAACATGTCACATCAAGTGTTACTATAATTTTAATGTTATTTATGTTAAAATCCATCTTCAAAATGTAACAGGCAGAAGGAAGGGGAACAAGCAGCTTTTATTTTTCTCCAAATTATCATGCACGAGCCTTCTCCAACTTGACATCTTCCAGATGTGTTGGGACTGCAATGCCCTGAATGCTTTTATAGCAAACCAGACTTTCCTTGCATCTGGATTGACCTAGCAATTGCAGGATAATTATTTGGGAAAACAGAATAGCAGAGTTGGAAGGGACCTTGGAGGTCTTCTAGTCAAACCCCCTGCTTAGGCAGGAAGCCCTACACCACTTCAGACCAATGGTTATCCAATATCTTCTTAAAAACTTCCACTGTTGGAGCATTCACAACTTCTGGAGGCAAGTTGTTCTACTGATTAATTGTTCTAACTGTGTCAGAACCGTGTACCTGCCATTCTTTGGTGGAAGAAGGGGGTATTTGGATTTGTCACATTTAGTTCTCTTTCCTATGTATCCTAAGTATCCTATTTCTTGCCTGGTCTTTTTGTATAACCTTTAACTTGATTTATAACTGTTGCCTGGTGCCTAAAATGTCTGGAGAATTCTGACCTCTTGGGGAATGAGAGGGGCGGGAGGGCCATGTGGATTGCAACACCGGAAGATGGCCCTGAGAAACTCTCCTTATCTGTTTCCCAGAGCAGCCAGTACAATAACATTGTCACACCTGCAGATTGGTGGGAATCCACATTGGATGGTGGGGAAGGATTCCTAATTTCCTTTATCCTGGATTGTATGCCCTGAGGGACCTCAGAGCCTGCTTTGAATTTTGACTTGCTTTCATCCCTTTTCAATAAAAGGTTCCTTTTGTTTTTGTTTTTAAAATAATTTTTATTCAACATTTTTAACTTTTAAATCACAATTATACTGTTAGATTGGCACAGGGAAAGGAATACACGAGCAGCGAGTGGTCCATTCAGCACTTTATTTAGAGGGAAACAGAACAGCCGGCTGTGCTGCCGGGCTCGCCTTATAAAGGGAGTCGGCAGGCAAGCCAGCCAATGACAGATCTTCAAATCTCCTGCCGGTGGACTAGCCAATCTGGCGAGGATGCCCATATAAGGACATAACACCCCTCCTCTCCTAGTTCTTAGTCCGTCTCTCCATTTGCTACGTACGTGACATAGTCGCGCAGGTAGGCAGGGCACCTCCCCGTCCTATCTGACCTGCGCAGATCACTTCTTGCCTCGCTGTCGACCCGTGCAGACGAGGCTCTTGTCTCTCCCGGTTCCCGCCTTGGAACCGTCTGGAACTCGGCCGTCGAGTGTGTGGGCTCCGGCCCAGCACCTCCGGCTGGGTTCTTGGGACTCCCCGGCAGCCCCAGGGAACGATGCCTTGGCCGCTGCAACTCACTGCTGATCAGGACTGGACACCCGGAACCCAGTAAGTCAATGATTCTTTTCCTTTCCGCCGGTGGCTGGTTTTCGGTGCTAGAGGCGTTGTCCCGGTCCTTGGTCTCGGTTGTCGCTGCAGCTGTTGTGGTTGTCGTTGGGGGTCCCCGCATTCCGGTGGTGGTAATTGGCCTGCTCCGCCAGTGTGGAGCGGTCCGACCTTGCCGGGGTGTTGTAGGCCTCCCTCGTCTGGGTGTTGTAGGCCTACCTCGTCGGGGTGTAGTAGGTCTTCCTGGACTGGGTGTTGTAGGTCCACCTCGTCGGGGTGGCACAGGCCTACCTCGTCTGGTTGTGGTAAGCCTACTTCATTGGGGTGGCGCAGGCCTACCTCATCGGGGTAGTGTAGGCCTACCTCGTCAGGTTGGTTTTTGCCGTTTCCGCCGCTTTCCCTCCACCTTTTTCAGAGCTGGTCGACATGGTGTTTGACCATCTGCCCGTCTCCCAGCTCCACTTGGTACGACCTCGGGCCTGTTGTTTGGCTGATTACTCCCTTCAGCCACTTCGGAGGCTCGCAGAAGTTGACAGCATAGACTGGGTCTCCCTCGGTGAAGGTGTGCGGTGGCTGGGTTGCGCTCGCTGGTTCTTGGGGGTTGTACTGGGGGTGTAGCTGGTCCAATGGTGTCCTCAGCTTCCTCCCCATGAGTAGCTCGGCCGGACTTCTATGCATGGTGGCGTGTGGGGTGATATGCTGTGTGAAGAGGAATTTATCAATCCTCTCCTGCCAATCCCCGGTGCCCATCTTGGTGAGAGCTTCCTTGGTGAGCCTCACCATCCTCTCAGCTTGTCCATTTCCAGCCGGCCTGTATGGGGGGATGAGGGCATGGCGGATGCCCAGCTTGGCCAGGAACGATTCCATCGGCTTGGCGGTGAGCTGTGGCCCGTTGTCTGACACCAGGACGTCCGGAATGACGGGGGTGGCAAAGAGTCTGCGCAGGACCCGGATGGTTGCCTCGGTGGGCATTTGGATGACCTCCAGCCACTTGGAGAAGGCATCCACCACGATGAGGAGGTGTTTGCCTGCCATAGGCCCCGCAAAGTTGATGTGAACGCGGGACCAGGGGGCACTAGGCATCTCCCATTCTGTGGGTTGGGCTTTTGCTGGCGCTGGTCTGACCTCCTGGCACGGGGCGCATCTGGAAACCCATTGTTCGATGTCCTTGTCCAGGGTGGGCTACCAGACGTAGCTTCTGGCCAGTGCCTTCATCTTCATGATTCCCGGGTGCCCAATGTGAAGGCTCTCCAGGGTCCTCTTCTGCAGCGGTCATGGTATCACTACTCTGTTGCCCCAGAGTAGGCAGCCCTTCATGGTTGAAAGTTCTTGCTGCTTTCTTAAGAAGGGGCTGAACTCCTCGCCCACCTTTTCTGTTGGCCAACCCCTCAGGACCCAGGACATGACTTGCCTGAGGGTCTTTTCCTTCTTCGTGTGGGCTGCTACGTCCGTGGAAGATACTGGGCACAGCAGGTCTCCGTCGATGTGGAAAAGGCTAAGGGTGGGTGCGGGGTCTTCCACCGACTCCTGCGTTGGGCACCTACTGAGGGCATCCACGTTGCTGATGGCCTTGCCAGGTCTGTGCGTGAGGGTGTATGAATACCCAGCAAGGAAAATGGCCCAGCGCGTCATCCTGGGCGACATGTATGTCGGTGTTTGTTTGTCGTCTGCAAAGAGTCCGAGGAGGGGCTTATGGTCCATGATGATTTCAAATTCCCTCCCGTAGAGGTATTCGTGGAAGCGCTTGATGCCAGCCACGATGGCCAAGGCTTCCTTATCCAGCTGGCTGTAGTTGCGCTCAGCTGCTGCCAGAGTCTTAGAGAAAAAGGCGATGGGGGTTTCCGTGTTGTTGGGCAGTCAGTGGCTGAGGACAGCCCCGACCCCATATGGCAATGCATCGCAGGTCAATACCAGCAGAAGCGTCTTGTGATACTGTATCAGCACGCTGTCCAAGGATAGGAGCCCCTTGATGTTCTTGAATGCAGTTTCCTCGGCTCTACCCCACTTCCAAGGGGCCGCTTTTCCCAGAAGGTGATGGAGTGGCTCAACAATTGTGGCTTTCTGTTTAAGGAAAACGCTATAGAAATTTAGCAATCCTAAGAAAGCCTGAAGCTCTGGCTTGTTTTGGGGGGGGGGCAGAGCTTCATGAATTGCCCTGATCTTAGATTTGGTGGGGTGTATGCCAGTGCTATCTATTAAATAGCCCAGGAACTCGACCTCCTGGACCCCAATGATGCACTTGTCTCTCCTCACACGCAGACCTTTCTCTTGGAACCTCTTTAGGGTGAGCCTAAGCCGTTCCAAGAGTTGAGATCTGGAGGTGCCAGAGATTAGTACATCATCAAAGTACGGCACCACTCCTGGAATGCCTTGGAGAAGGTGCTCCATCATTGATTGAAAAATGCCAGGGGCTGCGCTGACTCCAAATTGGAGGTGGTTGCATTTAAATGCGCCCCGGTGGGTGACAATAGTTTGAGCCTCCACAGTTTTTTCATCGACTGGCAGTTGCTGGTAAGCCTGGGCCAGGTCCAGTTTTGCAAATATGGTCCCACTCCCGAGTGAATGCAACAGATGTTGCACCACTGGGACTGGGTATGCGCTCTGCTGCAATGCCTGGTTAATGGTGCATTTATAATCGGCGCAGATGCGCACAGATCCATCATGCTTCAGTGGGGTCACAATGGGGGTCTCCCATGCAGCATGATCGATCGGTTCCAATATGCCTTGGGCAATCAGTTTATCCAACTGAGCGTCTACCTTAGACCGAAGTGCAAATGGAACCCTGCGAGGCTTGAGCCGATATGGGGTGATTGAGATATCTAAATTGAAAGAGATGGGTTTCCCCAAGAATTTACCTAAGCTGCCATCGAACATGTCCTTGAACTCTTCAAGGAGCTTGTCGAGTTCATCCTGCCGAATCTGATGGATTCCTCTGATTGAGAGCCACTCAAACCACTCCACTCCAAGCAGGGTCAGGCGGCTGTCCTTAACGATGGTGATGGGTACGTCGCTCTTGAAGCCGTGGTAGCTGACACTCAGTGAAGCTCTCCCCAGGACCCCGATGGGGTTTCCGCCGAAATCGACAAGCCTTGCGTGAAGCGGCTGCAGTTGGCTCTTTGAGATTTGCGGTTTCAGCTTTTTGAGCTGCTGCCAGTCCATAATGGAGTAGTTTGAGCCCGAATCTACTTCCATGGCACATGGAGTCCCTTCCACGTGCACAGTCACAATGAACTTTGTGGCACTGTGGTCATCAGTGTGGGCAATGGTGGTTTGGTGGCCCGCTCTGCTTCGCGGGTACCCATCTCCCTCGCGCCTTGGTTAATAGGACTGTCTGGATGTCCTCTGGTGATCGCGGTTTTCCGGCTTGGCTTTCTCCCGGACTGGTTCTGGAGCTCTGCAGGCCTCAGCAATGTGGCCTTTTCGTTGGCAACGGCGGCAGGTCGCATCTCTCCACCAGCATCTGGCTCTCACGTGGTCGCTGTTGCAGCTGGCACAGCTCTCCCCTCGGTCGCCATTTTGTGTGGTTTCGCGTCTTGGTGGTCTGGAGACCTTATGGACCGCCATTTCCTCGTCCGATTCTGATCCTGCGGTGGATTCCTCGGATGAGGTCTGGGGAGCTTTCTTGATTCTGTGGACTGCCTTGGCTCTCCGCATCGCTGCTGCTGCCACCTCTGATGTTTCTGCGGCTGTGGCCTCTTCAATCACGTCTTTAAGCGAGAACTTTCTCCTGCTCAGCAACTTTCTCTGCAGGGAGATGTCCCGCATCCCAAAGACGATGCAATCTCGGATGGCATTGTCCACGTGATCGAACTCGCAGTTGGCAGCCAACTTCCGCAGTGCTGCCACAAAGTCCTTTATGGATTCACCCTCCTGTTGATTCCGTTGGCTGAAGGTGAATCTGTTCGCCATCGGTGTGCCAGTTGGGGCGTAGTGTTCCTGGAGAACGTCTTGGAGGTTGCTCCACGCCATGGTCTCGATATCCTGGGGTGCCACAAGGTCGATGGCCATCTCCAGGACTGCCGATCCGCAATGTGCCAGGAACAAGGCTCATTTGCGGTTGTCCTCCAGGTCTTCATAACCATTGCCGGTCAGGAATTGGCGGAACCTAATCATATAGGCATTCCACTTCTCCTGATCGGAGTTGAATGGTGCCAGCGAGATTTGTGGCGCTGCCATGGTTCTTGTGCTATCAGCTCTAAGTGACTCCAGTTCAGTGACTTGCTCTGTTGAGTCGGGCTGGGTGGCGATCGTGCCACGAGGTTCTTCACTGTATTCTTGAAATCCTTCGTCGCCAGTGTTAGATTGGCGCAGGGAAAAGAATATGCGAGCAGCGAGTGGTCCGTTCAGCACTTTTATTAGAGAGAATCAGAACAACTGACTGTGCTGCTGGGCTCGCCTTATAAAGGGAGTCGGCAGGCGAGCCGGCCAATGACAAATCTTCAAATCTCCCACCGGTGGACTAGCTAATCCAGTGGGAATGCCCATATAAGGACATAACAGCTTCGTTTGTTGTTCTCTTCTTTGTCTGTTATTGAGGAACTCCTGCTGGATCTTTTTCTGGATTTGATGAATGCTCAGTTGGGATAGCTACATGTTCTGAGGGTTTCCTTGACATGTTTTAGTTAGAAAAAATAGTTGCTGTTTGAAAAAAGCACTTTTGAGACAACTATGGATCCAGACAACTGGATGACTGAGAATCTCCATATACATTTCAAAGAAAACAAATAAATAAAGGTTAATCATAACACCGGAGAAAAGCTGTAGTTTCATGATTCAAAAGCAATATATTACTTAGCAAAGTAAATTTTGTTGAATCCAAGATACAAATTGTTATTTTTCTAACTGATCTGTTCTTTTTTTAGAAGACTGACTGATTTCAGGGTACTTCTCCAAGATTCATAAGTCTCTTTTTAATTCTAATTTGAAGACTAAGATGTTTAAAGTAAGACCCAATCCAATCAAGATACAGACTGTGATTAGCAAGAAATTGGTAATAACAGAGAAAACTAAAGCTATGTACAAGGTAAAATAAATATACATAGTTTGTGCAGGGTGTATCTGAAATAATCCTGCCTTTGTTCTACAAAAAGTGAACAATCAACAAAGGGAAATGCATGTCATTTTTATAGTCATTTCAATTACATGTGCAAATTATTGAAATGATACTTTTTTTCTCATTTCACATTTTCTATTAGCCTGTTTAAAAATACAGTGCATGTAAAATGGTCACAATCCCATTCCTAAAAGTCTGGGACTTTTCTGACTCAGACTTTACTTTAATTTTTGTTCAGTGTAGCCTATAGTCCAGGCATCTTGGGAGAATTTCAAGTGAGAAATGCTGCTGGTTGGTATTCAAAGAACCAGCTAATATTGGAGCTTACATAATTTGGCTATCAATAGAAAACTAACTGCTTTCCTTCTGCTACAAAAATATATATAGAAAGAATGTTGCTACTGAAAGCTCCTGATCCCATAATATTCTTAGGCAGTCAGTAGCTAACCAAGTGAAAACCCACAAATCATAGTTTGCTTGGTTTTGGCTCAATCTTTATCACTTGTAAAGCACAGTTTTTGTTTAATATATTATATGAATGATACCACCATTATATATGAACCAAAACATAAAGCATGTGTGGCAGGGGTGGGTTCTACTTACCTTTACTACCGGTTCGCAATGGGAAGTGCTATAAGAGAGTGCTATAAGGTGCTATAGGGTGTTATATAGCCCTAAATCCTATTGCTATTGCTAAGAAATCCTAATTAGAACATGGTGTAAGAAAAAAACAATATTTTTTCTGATAAACTTAAAATAGAATTTCATTTATATATGTTTCTATGATTTATGCTTAAACTTAGTTGTTATTTTTTATATAATTTAATGGCTAAGAATTGGAAGAGATAAAAGGAAGTGACAATGACAGATGAGATTAAACAAAAGTCACAACAGATGCAAGACATTAAAAAGACTCCACATTGGGATATATATATATATATATATATATATATATATATATATATATATATATATATATATATATATATATATATATATATATATATATATATATATATATATATATATACACACACACACACACACACATACATACATACATACATACATACATACATACACACACACACACACACACACACACATACTTTTCCAAAATCTTGGACTAATTTTGTATTATAAAGGCTGGAACATTAATGAGGCAAATGCCCCTCAAAGAGAGAGAAAAAAATCACTATTCAAAAAAGTTAAAAATTAAAGTTAAAACCAGATGTGATTTGTGTTCAAGCAGCACATATTAGGAGAAAAGATATAAAACATAGTAAAATAAATAAAGTCACAAAAAGTTGGAAGAGGAATTTATTTCAGCAGGTTTGAAGAAAAAAAAATCTTGGTTTTTTTACATATAAACCCCCAACTATATTCAAAACTTATATAGACTGATGATTATGGCAGATACATTGTGGTACTTAATCTACAGGGGAGCTAAGATTTTGATATTGGGACTTTATGTCCCAAATTAAGAAGCCTGCCCTGGATCTGGCCTCCCTGAACAACTTTCGTCCTGTCTTCAGCCTTCACTTTATAGCGAAGGTTGTTGAGTCTGTGGTGGCATACCAGCTTCCGCAATTCCTGGAGGAGACCGATTATCTGGACCCATACCAATCAGGCTTCAGGCGCGGATACAGCACGGAAACGGCATTGGTCGCCCTGATGAATGATCTCTGGCGGGCCCGGGGTGGGGGTTATTCCTCCATCCTGGTGCTACTTGATCTCTCAGTGGCTTTTGATACCATTTGTTGTGGCCCCGCCCTCTGAGCCTGTCCCATCGGAGGAAGAAAGCTCCGAGCATGAGGAAGAGGAGTCAGCCAGGCCTCCCTCTCCAGGCCCCTCCCCTCTGGCATTGTCTCAGGTGCTGGCCGAGGGAGAGGAGATTAGCAGGGAGACAGGTGGCTCGGATCAGAGTGATGGAGAAACATCATTCCTGGACGCATGCCTCCGAAGGCGTGATAAACGATTGCAGCAGCTCAGGAGGCGTGCTAGGGATTAGAACTGAGTCACTGGACCACACCCCAGAGACTATATAATAGAGGGTGGTGGTCAGTGATCCTTGTGACGAACAAAACTAACCTTGGATAGTCACTAAAGCCTCGTTCGGAACTGCTGAGAGAAATATTTGTTGTTGTTGGACATTTGGAAGCTGAGTATTTATCTTTCTGTTTTTCTGTGAAAATAAAGGCACTTGGCAGACGGTGTGTCTATCGCTGCCAAGTTGGAGATAAAGAAACTGGGTGTGTTCCAAAGTGTTTCCTTAACCCTCGGCTGGCTGTGTTTGTGTGTGTGTGTGGACGGGGACAGATCACCATTGACCATGGTATCTTACTGCGACGTCTCAGGGGGTTGGGGGTGGGGGGCACTGTTTTACAGTGGTTCTCCTCCTACCTCTCGGGCCATACACAGTTTGTTTGGGCGAGGGGTCAAAGAACCTCCCCGAGGCCCCTCCCTTATGGGGTACCGCAGGGGTTGGTTCTCTCCCCCCTGCTCTTTAACATCTATATGAAGCCACGGTGAGATCATTCATGGTTTCGGGGTGTGGTATCATCAGTATGCTGATGATACCCAACTTTACATCTCCACCCCGGACCAACCCAGGGATGCCCTTTCCATGATGTTTAAGTGCCTGGAGGCGGTACGAGTCTGGATGGGTAGGAACAGGCTCAGGCTCAACCCCTCCAAGACAGAGTGGCTGTGGATACCGGCGTCCCATGATCTAGCTCCCCCATCACTGTTGTTGGGAGGGGAGTGTCTTGCTCCCTCGGAAAGGGTTTGTAATCTTGGCGTCCTCCTTGATTCACGGCTGTCTTTAGTGGACCATCTAATGGCCATGACAAGGGGGACATTTGCACAGGTGCGCCTGGTGCGCCAGTTACGCCCTTTTCTAGACAGGGACGCCCTCCGTACAGTCACTCATGCTCTCATTATCTCTCGGTTGGATTACTGCAATACTCTCTACATGGGGCTGCCCTTGGGGTGCACCCAGAGGCTCCAACTGGTCCAGAATGCGGCCACGCGAGTAGTTACAGGTGCGTCCCGCTACTCCCATATAACACCACTATTGTGCGAGCTGCACTGGTTGCCGGTGGTCCTCTGGGTCCACTTCAAGGTGCTGGTACTCACCTATAAAGCCCTTCATGGCATGGGCCCGGAGTATTTGCAGGATCACCTCCTACCGGCCTCCCACCACCCAGTGCGCTCACATAGGGCTGCCCTCCTCCGGGTCCCCTCAGCCAGACAGTGTCGGCTGGCGGTCCCCAGGATGAGGGCGTTCTCTGTGGTCACACTGACCCTCTGGAATGGGTTGCCCACCAGGCTCCAGACAGCCCCTGACTTCCGCACCTTCCGCGCCGACCTAAAGACATGGCTCTTTCAGCAACTTCCCTGATCTGCCGTGGATTTTAACTTGGGGATTTGGGGATTTTAATTGGTTTTAATATTATTTAATTTTTATCTATTGTTGGGTTGTTTTATTGTTGTGAGCCGCCCCAAGTCCTACGGGAGAAGGGTGGCATATAAATCTGATATATATATATATATATATATATATATATATATATATATATATATATATATATATATATATATATATATATATATATATATATATATAATGTAGGTCTTTGGTTATTCGGGTCTTCTCCCACGTAAAATTGGAAGTGTCTTGGCGACGTTTTGACGAAGTCTCATTCGTCATCTTCAGGCTGGTGTTCTCGGCTTCGTGCTTCCAGAAACGTCGCCAAGACACTTCCAATTTTACGTGGGAGAAGACCCGAATAACCAAAGACCTACATACAAACACCCGCGAAAACCTGAGAAAACATATATATATATATATATATATATATATATATATATATATATATATATATATATATATATATATATATATATATATATATATATATATATATACATATATATATATATATATATATATATATATATATATATGTCAAAATAACACAGAGTTAATTAACAAAGATTTTTATTTAGTGATAATTTGGAATTTGTTGATGTCTTGTTAAGGTCCCAGAAGTTTCCCCGAGCCACTGAGATGCCAAAGAGAGTGAGATTCAAGACAAGGCTTGCAAAAAATAACAGCTTTTATTTATGACCAAAGCAAAAACTGGGTGACAAAACTATATCCAAAACATACAGACAAAATGCATGTAAGGAATAACCACACCCCTACGAGAGTGGCTCAGAGTATTATATACATTTTATGTCGATAGAAACAAAGTTTACCCAAACAGAAACAAAGGTTCGTTACTAACATGGTCTTTAAAGCGTTCTTTAATCAGGTCCCTTGTCTACCTTATCTATGGGGCATTCCTATAGCCTTGTGTAGAGATGGTTTCCCCCACTGCCCAAGTTGTTTATTCAGCAAAATGCTTTCAGGATTCAGAATTTATGAGGCAGGAAAACTCCCTACTCTGGTTCCTTTATCTATGGGGCCTGATATTCCTGGGTAACAGTTTCTTCTATATTTTCAAGAATATGCCTAGCTTTGAAGCCAAGAATAGAAGTGAGACACAGAAGCAAAATAACAAACTTTGTACTAATGCCAACCAGTATTAAGGTTACAATTTACTAAGCTAGAATTAATTCCTAACAACTAATTTCTGATAGTATACAATAATATAATATAAGTAGAAGCCAATAACAAAGCTTAATTCCTAATAAATGATTTCTAGCAGTATATCGTATCAGAAGCAAACAGCAAATATTGGTTCAATAAGTAACAATTATATGGTAGCATAAGCAATTCATAATAAAAGCAAATAGCCAATATTAGTTTGATTCATATACTCCAGTATGAAGATATAAAAATTATGATTGAAAAAAATACTTATTTTTCTGAAAGACATAAATGTTTTTCAAGAATAGACATGATTTGGATTTCTAATACTAAAGTTATACTTTAGTTTCATCAGCTGAGGTCACATGGGAGGGGCGGGGGGGTGGCGGTTGTTATTAAAGAGGGTCTTGGTCCGAGGGAGGTCACTGTTCCTCAGACGGCCGGATGTGAGTCCCTCCTTGTGAAGTGGGGTCATGGGGCTCAGATGGGCTTGCTGGTTACGTACCTGGCTCCCTGCCATGTGGCGGCGGCCCTGCCCGAGTTGCTCAAGTTTATAGCCGCGGTGGGAGTGGATACCCCCAGGCTTATGGTCATGGGGGATTTTAATCTGCCATCCATCGGTGAGGCGTCTGAGATGGCTCGGGAGTTCATGACTTCCATGATGGCCATGGACCTGACCCAGTTAGTTCATAGCCCTACTCACACGGGGGGCGGGGGGAAACACGCTGGACTTAGTTTTTGTCTCTGGTCAGTGGTTGAATGATCTTGAGATAGGGGATATAGCGATCGAGCTCTTGTCATGGTCAGATCACTCCTTCGCTTTGACCTTCGAACCGCCACACCCCGCCGCAGGGAGGCGGAACCGATGAGGTGGTTCCGCCCCAGGCACTTGATGGATCCGGATAGGTTCCAGACGGAGCTTGGGCCATTTCCTGAGGCTCTGGCTCATGGCTTGACTGAAGACCTAGTGGCCGCCTGGGATAGGGTGGCCGCTGGAGCTTTGGACCGGGTCATGCCGTTGCAGCCTCTGATCCGGCGCCAGTCTCACCTGGCTCCTTGGTTTAATGAGGAGCTGAGGGAGATGAAGTGCCAGAAAAGATGCCTGGAGAGCAGTTGGAGGGCCAGCCGTTCTGAATCTGACCGAACACTGGTAAGGTCTTATATTAAGACCTACCTGGTGGAGATAAAAGCGGCAAAATGCAATTATTTTTCTGCTCTTATTGCATCATCAGATAATCGCCCGGATGCCCTGTTTAGGGTGACCCACTCCCTGCTCCACCAGGAAGCGTGGGAGGACCCCTTGGAGGGTAGAGCCGAGGACTTTGTACAGTATCTGTATGACAAAATTGCTCAGATTCGGGAACCTGGACTCTTGACTGGGTAGATTCAGGGGGGATGATGGAGGCAGGTCTTGAGAATATTATCTGGGAAGAGTTTGATTCTGTGACTCCCGAAGACGTGGAGAGGATACTGGGTAGACTGAGCACGGCCACATGTTTATTGGACCCGTGTCCCTCCTGGTTGGTGGTGGCCTCCCGGGAGGTTATGCAAGGCTGGCTCCAGGGGATTATTAAGGCTTCCTTGAGTGAGGGTGTCTTCCCTGCCACCTTGAAGGAGGCAGTGGTGAGGCCTCTCCTCAAAAAGCCTTCCCTGGACCCGGCAGTGTTGGCTAATTATCGTCCTGACTCCAACCTTCGCTTTGTTGTGAAGGTTGTTGAGAATGTGGTGGCACAACAGCTTCCTCAGTACCTGGATGAATCGGCTTATCTAGATCCGTTCCAGTCAGGCTTCAGGCCTGGGTACAGCACAGAAACAGCATTGGTTGCATTGGTCGATGGTCTCTGGAGGGCTTGGGATAGGGGTTGCTCCCCTGTCCTGGTCCTATTAGACCTCTCAGCACCTTTTGATACCATTGACCATGGTATCATGATGCACCAGTTGGAAGAGTTAGGGGTGGGGGGCACCGTGTTGCTGTGGTTCTCCTCCTTTCTCTCTGACCGGTCGCAGTCTGTGTTGATGGGGGGCAGAGGTCGACCCCAAGGCCCCTTGTATGTGGGGTGCCAACAGGGGTCGGTTCTCTTGCCCCTTCTGTTCAACATTTTATTTTATTAAAAAGTTCAGTAGAAAATACAAACATTTTCACCCCCCCACCCTTCCGCCCTCCCTCCTTCTCCCCCACCCCCCTCCCTAGACTTCCCAGAACAAGCACAGGGTATAGCATTCACAAATCAAAAGCTAGAATATGCTAACAAATTGTTACATTTCATATTCTGTTCAACATTTATATGAAGCCGCTGGGTGAGATCATCCGTGGTTTTGGGGTGAAGTACCATCAGTACGCTGATGACACTCAGCTGTACATCTCCACCCCGGATCACCCCAATGATGCCCTTGAAGTGATGTCCCGGTGCCTGGAGGTTGTATGGATCTGGATGGGGAGAAACAGACTCAGGCTCAACCCATCCAAGACTGAGTGGCTGTGGTTTCCGACGTCCCGATATAGTCAGTTGGTCCCATCACTGACTATTGGGGGCGAGTCATTGGCCCCCATGGAGAGGGCTCGCAACTTGGGTGTCCTCCTGGACTCACGGCTGTCTTTAGAAGAGCATTTGACGGCTTTGGCCGGGAGGACTTTTTATCTGGTTCACCTGATCTGCCAGTTGCGTCCCTTTCTGGATCGGGACTCGTTACGCACGGTCACTCATGCCCTCATCACTTCCCACCTGGACTACTATAATGCTCTCTACATGGGGCTCCCCTTGAGGAGCACCCGGAGGCTCCAACTGGTCCAGAATGCGGCCGCGCAGGTGGTTACGGGAGCAACGTGGCGCTCCCATGTGACTCCCCTCCTGCGCGAGCTATACTGGCTCCCAGTGGTCTTCCGGGTGCGCTTCAAGGTTCTGGTTACCACCTTTAGAGCACTCCATGGCTTAGGACCAGGGTACCTACGAGACCGCTTTCTGCCACCGGTAGCCTCTCACTGATCAGTACATTCCCATAGAGAGGGTCTTCTCAGAGTGCCATCAGTCAAACAATGTTGACTGGCGGCCCCCAGGGGGAGAGCCTTCTCTGTGGGGGCACCTGCCATCTGGAACGATCTCCCCCCAGAGATATGGAGGATCCCGGATCTGCGCACTTTCCGCCGTGCCCGCAAAACATTCTTATTCCAGCAGGCTGGTCTGGCCTAGCCTCCCTTTTAATTGGTTTTTAAATTGGTTTTATAATTGGGGTGTTTTAAATCTGGCCAAAGTATTTAATGTATTTTAAATGGTTTTTAACATTTGTATTATGTATATTTTATTTTTTTGGCTGTTCACTGCCCTAAGTCCTTCGGGAGTAGGGTGGTATATAAATTTAATTATAAATAAATAAATAAATAAAACTTTGACAAACCTGGGAAGAATAAGTGAGAGAAAATATTTTTCATAGTCCGTGATTATTCCTAATATGTATTTCTGATGTAGATCTCAGTTTGGACTAGAAATGTTGGTTTTCATTTTTTTTCCTTTTCCCTAGAGCAACATAATTTGAATATTTGCTTTATACCAAATAATTGTGTTAGTAACATAGAAAATTGATTTGCATCAGGTAGATATACTGTATGCATTTTACCACAAGATCCTTCACTGTCATATTCTGTTCTGCCCCAGCTCCGAATTCCCAAGGATTGTGACACACACCAATGGTCCTTATCAAAGTTATAACGTACCAAGAATAAACAAAGTCCAGCAAAGGTTGGCAACCAGCCAAGAAAACAAGTTACAATAAGACACTCATTCTTCAAAAATGCTCTGTAATAATTACACGTTTCCAGCAAGAAATTACTAACTGCAAGGTAATAATTGTTTCCAGCAAGAAATTACTAAATGCAACTTAAATAGGCTAAGGGAGTGGCCAATTATCCTCAAACCTTACTCTCAAGGAGACCTCCTCCTCCTGCTGAGTAGCCACTCCTGCCTTTTGGCAGCCCTGCGTGCTCGAGCATTAAGGAGAGGCTCCTCCCCTTCGCTCTCTCCAGTTGAAGAAGCCTCTGGAGGTTCCAACGCGAGCACTGGCTGCGCAGGCTGCTGGCGCGACCCCACACCAGCCTCCTCATTGTTGGGATCAGTCACGATCCGCGCAGGCCGCTGGCGGGCCACAACACATTCATCCTCCCTTCCCTGCCAATTCATGGATAGAAATTTCCTCACATTAATTACCTGCTGTCAAAATTTATCTACTACAACAGTATAGAATGTCATTACATTAATAATACTGTGAGCTCTTTAACTTTCAGTTTCTGCAACTCCTAAGTGCCTTCAGCTTCTTGCTAGACTATCAAATGAGAAAGAAATATGAACATATTTTTTACAAAAATAAAGAATCTAATATGAGAAGTGGCTTCTTTGTTTAAAAAAAAAAGAATCAGTTGAACATTATATTTGGGGAGAGTGGGGGAAGAGTCACAGTGGATACCTAATAGATTAGTGCTGGAAAAGAGATATTTCTCTCTTTTATGAATCTTTGGAGAAAAGCAAGTAACTATTCACATTTTCTTATTATCAAGGTTGTTTTTCAGTAATTAGCCTCTCAGTAAAGAAAGTCAAAATTCATTGCAGTACCAACTTAAAAAAACAATATTTTGATTATACCATCTCTTGTCCAAATCTTTTTAAAATAACTGTATATTTCATAAAATATTGTCAGATAATTCTGCATCATGTATCATAGTGCTGAAGGAGAAATAGCAGCAGAGTTTTCAAAATTTAATCTAAAATCTTAATGACAAATCAGTTTAATACCTTCAGACAATTTCTCCAAATTTTAGATAAAATAAGAAATCACTAAAGGTAGTAAATTAAGAATCAATCTATTACGGGGATTTAAAATTCAAATATATAAAGAATTTTAGAACAGTTCCAGTATATACTAATAATTATATACTTCTATACAACTTATGTAAATGTAGTTCACAATGTATTTGTACATATTTGTGTATATAATGTCTTTCATTACAGGAATGCTCTTTTAAACTTATACTTTTCATTTATACATAACAGAGCACTATTAATAGCAAATATTGACATGAACATATCCATACTTCAGATTGTGTCCCAAACACTTTCATTTAAATTTTCATTCATTCTGATGAAAAAAAAAATTCTTTTTCCAAATAAATAGGGAAAGCAAATCTGTACAAAATCTCAAGTGCTTGATATGAGTTGTTGTCTCTATCTTCATTATAAGGTGGCTAAGGAATGAATGAAAATATTTCATACTTCATTGTCCAACAATCTTGCATCTCTATGGTACAGACCAGTGGTGGATTTCAAAATTTTTTACTACCGGTTCTGTGGGTGTGGCTTGGTGGGCATGGCTATGGTAAAGGATACTGTAAAATCTCCATTCCCACCCCACTCCAGGGGAAGGTTACTGCAAAATCTCCATTTCCTTCCGATCAGCTGGGACTTAGGAGGCAGAGAATAGATGGGGGCGGGGCCAGTCAAAATTTTTACTACCGGTTCTCTGAACTACTCAAAATTTCCGCTACCGGTTCTCCAGAACTGGTTAGAACCTGCTGAAACCCATCTCTGGTACAGACTCCAGTTAAATTACAATGAACATATAAATAGGAGAGACTGGATCTGAAGTATTTTTAGAACAGGAAACATGGGAAAGGTATGTAACTCTTTTAGATCTAGTTTAGTTTACTTTAGTTTACTTTATTGATTAGTCTGATAAAAAGAGTTTAAAATGGAATTGGATAAAATACAATTTAAAATGAAATCTTTTAGGTCAAAAATATTACCCTTCACAAATGTGTTAAAGAAATTTTAGAAAACTCTTTAATCAGATTAAAAATTAAAGATTATTTTAGAATCTTTTAGAAAACTTAAGGAAGTAGAAATACGGTTCTTGTAGGGAAAGAGGAGGAGGAAGGAATAGGTAGTATTAGTACATTGAGACCAGGGCAGCTTTTTCTGCAAGTCTCAATCTATGTGATAAATATGGACAGAGAAGTGGGAAAATAAGAGGAGGAAGGTGCATTGAATATGTTCACCGCCTTGAGTTATTTGTAAAGACTATAAATAAACAAGCAAACAAATAAAACATGGCAAAGAACTATTGTCCTAAATAAAGTGCATTTGACTTTAAGTAGTCTTTCAGAGCCACAGTGGTGTAGTGGTTAGAATGCAGTACTACAAGCTACTTCTGCTGACTGCCGGCTGACTTCAATTTGGCAGATTGAATCTCAAGACTCAAGGTTGACTCAGCCTTCCATCCTTCCGAGGCCGGTAAAATGAGGACTCAGATTGTTGGGGGCAATATGCTGACTCTGTAAAATGCTTAGAGAAGGCTGTAAAAGCACTGTGAAGTGCTTTTTAAGTCTAAGTCCAAGTCTGTTATATCTGTTTTAAAGCTAACATCCATTAGCATTTGATGGAAACCAATAAATATGTTAATCCATAAATGTATGCAATTTAGTGTTATTTAGTGATGTCTAATCTTAGTTTTACAGCATTTTGAGTCCAAAGTAATACAAACATGTTACTTTGTTTAAAACTTTTTGTGATAAAGATTTAAGCAATATCATTTGTAACACAGACATGTGTTACAAAAAAAACAACAAAAACAAAAACAAAAATAAAAACAAACAAACCAACCTTGAATTTTAAATATTTAGGCTTTTTAAAAGCAGGAAGATGTAAATTGTACCATTTCAAATTTCATATGGGAGTTTTCTTGTTAAAACACATCCATTCAAGTTCATTTTACACTGTCAGCATCAGATTGGTCCCATGTAACTGGTGTTCAAGCCTTTTGACATTCAGAACATAGGGAAGTAGGTGCATGTATGAGAGAGGGGTCTTGCAGACTTATCTGAATTATCTGAAATGATAAAATTCCTGGGACTTTGTTCTATGTATTTTCTTGAACAATTAAGCAATGCTCAGTTGCTTAAAGCTGGCTTTTTTAGATAAAATGTTTAAGGCAGAGAACAGATTGGATTTGAAATCTTGTCACTTTGAAACAATTCTAAGTGACTTCAACTAAGGATTGATAGATAATGATGATCTGGTTGATTTAACACTACAGAGTTTTGGCAGAGAACAGAATATAATCATTATCTTCAAGCCATAAGCTTTAAGGGCTTTAAAATACCAGGGATTCAATATTTGGATTACTAAATATTCTGTGTTTTAGAAAGATCTTTTTATCAGTCTCAGGTATTTCACAGAACTTTTCACTTTGGATATAGAAACTGTTCACTCAAGATGAAAGTCATTTGAGTTTCCTGCTTTGCACCCAAGTTGAACATTATAGTTCAGCAAGAGGTAGAGTTGGGACAACTGTTAAATTGCAGTACAATATATACTAAGGGTAAAGTGCTTCAGATTCAAAAATGTACTTTTAAATGGGCAAATGCAGTAATTCTACACAACTCCTTAAACTAAATACATGTTTAGCCCAACCATATTATCTCATGAAAAGTCTAGCTCTTTTGAGGAGTTGTTGACAGATGCCATATTTGTGCTATCTGCTTCAAAGCACTATTTTGTCTTCAGTTCCAAAGGAGTACACAGTTCTAACATAAACAGGATGGAATGTATCAAAATTCACTGTGAACTGATATGTAGATGGATGTATTTCAATTCTGCTCAATGGACCAAAATTTGGATGATAACAGAAGTTTGGTTCAATATAGATGCTAGATTCATCAAGATTAATATTTCTGTTAGTTTGGGTAACTATGCAACCAGCACAGAATATTGTCATCAAGCCATAATCCTGACAAAACCAAGTCCTAGCACTGATCAGTTAGTTATGTTATATATTACTGATACCCATGAAATTTCAGTGTTCAAAGACAGCAGTACTCCATCTACATAGAAGGCAAAACAGTAGTCATTTTAGTGTCATACCAATTGGGAAAGTAAAGCTTTGTTTTTAAAGTTGTTTTGTATGCCACCCAGAGACCATTGGAGATAGGCAACTATAATAAATTTAAGATAATAATACTATCAATAAAGAAATTTTAAATAAGACACATTTTCTTTACAGGTTCTTTAACAGAAAATTTTGAAACAATTTTGCCACTATCTGTCTTGAAAAGAAAATAGAAATTTCAGGAATTTTGATTATAATAAAACTTTTGATGGTATTCAACTGGTATTCTCCAAATACCCTTGCTATTTTCAGTATCTTTTGCCCAAAAGGAAACAGCTTCATTTTGATTACAGATTATTAATCTCTTTTACATCAACTCTCAAAATAGCTGGAAATAAATCAATTGAATCACAAACTCAGGTTGAATAATTGCTTCACTGAATCCCACATCTTCAATATGAACAAAAAGAAAGTGATATTATTGGCTTGGTATTCATTAGCATTTTTAGCAAACCATATTCCTGTTAAAATGAGGATGCACATACAATGACACAAACATGCAAATGTGATTGTTTAGGCATTACTTTTGATCCAAGTGCCACTACATTACATTTGTGTGATGATATGATTATATGCAGGTTATCATTTTCCCCATTCCCTCAGAGGATGCCCATTTTGGGGTAAACACCTTTGGTGGGTACGAAATACTGGCCTAGCATGTGTTGGAAGAAACATCCTTTTAGGTTCTGCTCCAAGTGGGGAAAAAGACACTGGAGACATGGAGACTGCTTGGAAAGATGGTTTAATGGTGGACAGGATCACATGGCTTGAGTTCCTGAACAGAAAAAGGGCAGATACAGTAAATCCTCGGGTTTTTATGCTCTCTCTGGCTCTGCATTTCTTAGGGCCCCGAAAGAGTATTCTGATTGGTTGTCAGACTCCCAGGGGGTGGGGGCCTTGCTGGCTGATGGTCACATGTGCTTCCCAGGTCACATGTGGTGAGTTTCTGCTGCTATTGTGTAGAGGGCTAATCCTATCTTTGTTGGATCTTTGGCAATTCCTACTATGGCTCTGCCTGAAGGAGGCAGATCTTTGTTATGTAGAATAGACTGGCCCAGGCCTTAATGGCCCATTGACAAAGGGTGGGGGCAGGAAGATGGGAGCTGCTTCAAAATATGCTTATCCCAGGAAAATATAATATTCTGCCTTTTTCATATTTCCTAAAATATTTCACTCTTTCAGGAAAGGGGTGGGTGCTAACTTCCTACACATGACTATATTGGGCAGTCCTTTTAGAATCATCAGATTGCAGCAAATTCTGTAAACAATACAGCATGATTTGCCACATTGAAAAAAAAATTCTAGTGATTGGTCAGTTGCAACTACACTCTAAGGGAACAAATCAACTAATAAGTTTACAAACATAATTATGCATATTTATAAAAGGAGCAATACATCATAAAAAGGAGCATAGAATCAGAGATACAGTACTTTTGCCAAAATCCTATTGTGTATGGAACATTTAAAATTTTACCTTCAACAACGTCCATTATAAAGGCATCCAAATTTGCTAATTTGAAATAAAATTGGCAATGCTCTGGAGTTAATTATCTGATTTACGAATTTTGCAGTCTGAAAAAAGGCTAACTTTTCAAATATACATCTCAATAAGGGCAGGTTTTGAAACCCATATTACATCAACTATATTTATAATTACCTTAATTAAAAAATGAACTTCCATATTGTTAAGAATACAGGCAGTGACATGTAAATTGGGTGTCTATGCTTTCCTGAAGGTTAATTATACAGTTCCAACTGTAGAAATTTTGAGAAATACTCTATGTGGAATTGTGGTAAATGGAGACATTATTTCTTAAGTATTTTCCTGGACAATTAACTTTAATGTAACAGTTTAAACTATAAAGTAAACACCATGTTGCAAGGAGTATAGTATTTTGTATGACATAATAGCACCTAATAATCCTTAATTATCAGCATAAATGAACAGGAAAGCAATCCTGTCACTAAGTTATAAATGTGGATGCTCACTAGTGATGTCATATTGCTATGTATATAAAGCAAATGTTGAGGAACAGCTGCATTTTAGAATTGTAAAAGAAGTCCTCATTAACAGATCTCATTAAAATGAGAAACACTATTTTTGCATTTGGTGCAAACATATTTTCAAAATTGGAAATGTAACCATTGGGGTGTGAATATAGGATGTATGATTTCACATATATAAGATGAAAGAAATATAAAGACAGAGCAGAGTTTGGACACAAATATGATTTTCATGTTTGTATGTGCAAGCATTAAGACATATACATGCACCTATAATCTAAATAGATTTTCTTCCAAGTCCCTGTGAAAATTCATTGTTCAGAAATTAAGTCAAGAAATAGTTTATATACAGAAATATAGTTTATTTTAAATTGTAGATACAATTCCATTTTTATAAAGCTTCTACTACATAAAATATATAGCTTAATTCTTTCTATTCTCTCTGTTCTGCCCCAGCTCCGGATTTCCGAGGATATTGACACACATCAACAGTCCTTATCAAATTTATTAAGTAGCAAGAATAAACAAAACCGGCAAAGGTTGGCAACCAGCCCAGAAAGCAAGATATGATAAACCAAAATACTCTGATTATAAATACGAGTTGTTTCCAGCAAGAAAGCACTAGCTGTGTGCGACTTAAATAGGCTAAGGGAGTGGCCAATTATCCTCAAGTAGACCTTCTCCTCCTGAGTAGCCACTCCTGCCTTTTGGCAGCCCTGCATGCTCGAGCATTGAGGAGAGGCTCCTCCACTTCGCTCTCTCCACTTGAAGGAACCTCTGGAGGTTCTGAAGGCCCTGGCTGAGTCTCTGCCTCTGGTACCACATCCTCTTCAGCCTCCTCGCTGTCCGACGCGAGCGCTGGCTGCGCAGGCTGCTGGCGCGACACCACACCAGCCTCCTCTTTCTGGGATCAGCCACGATCCGCACAAGCCGCTGGTGGGCCACAACCCTCTCTCTCTCCATATATGTGTATACACACATACCCAAAGTATAATTCAAGGAGGAATCAAATTGCCTACAATTATACATTGATGTTTTCTTGTCCAGTGTGCCCATTCCTGAAAATATTTCTCATAGTATCTGGATAATTTATCTACTGAAGGCATGGGCCCAGATACTTGAAAAACTGTCTAGTTCCAATTATATCAACCTGTCAAACACAGAGAACATGGTTTGTATCCTGTTGGTCATGGCATTTCGACTGGTGAGAACTAGGAAGAGGTCCTTCTTTGTTGTTGACCTCATTCTTTGGAATATCTTATCCTCAAGGGAGCCCCCACTCTTCTGGCTTTCTGGAAGAGTGTTAAGACTGGATTTGTCAATTAGCATAGGAGACTAAGATTATGATAAAACCATGGGGATGGCTGGTGGTTTGAGGGCACCTCCATTCCTTGTTAAATTTTTAACCTTCTGGATTTTAACTTTGATTTTTATTTTTAATTTGTAAATTTTACTCTGTTCTTAATCAGTACTTTTATTCCTCTGTTTATATGGTTTTATTATGTTGTTATAAGCTGCCCAGAGTTTACAACAGATGAGATGGGTGGTGTCGATTTTTAATAAATAAATACCATAAGTTTTTATGGTATTCTATATAAAAAATGAACTTAATGCACAGATTACTAAAAAGCAAGTATCAAAGTAGAACAACAAAAAATTATCCTTGGTTTGAATTTACATAGTTATTAACTCTTGATGGTCTCATTCAGAAATATGAATCATCTATCACAAAATTATCACAAAAAGTTGATTCTGTGCAATGAAAAAGTGATTAATTTGCTCTTATATACATAAGTTACCATGTGATGACACAGTCAATGAATGATGAAGGTATTTATAAGCTAGCATGAACAATTAGACTGCCTTTCAGAATAGTTTAACTGTATTAATTAAAATAAACCTTCAAATAATTAAGGCTAATTTTCCTTAATTTTTACATAGATTTTTCCTTTACTTCTACATGCCATAAAATAATAATTGCCACTTAAAATGAATATTAAAATTGCACACACACACGCGCACACACAAAGAAAACCCACATGCAGTAAAAAGCTGCACAAAACCTCTTATCTAGAATATAATAGCTCAACATGCTTCAGTGAATAATAGTACATTTTTATCTAGGTGTTACTAAAGAAAAAAGCCCAAGGCAATGTCACAGTAGTTTTCCAGCATATCAGACATTTTATTAATACAACATGATCATGTACACTAATTTACATGTAAAACAGTCAAAGGCTCATCATAGCTCTCTGGCCAATGATACCATGTGTTCATGTCAATTATAGTTATCAAGAAGTCCCAATGAGGCAGTGGCTGGGTTATAACCAGATTGATTTTCTTAAGGGTGCTTGTACAATATGTTTTCCAATGTCCAATATCCATCATGGGAACACTGTGAAGATTGAGGTTTAATGTAGCAATCTGAATAGTGATATGCATTACTGAAAGCAGCACTCTAATTTGTGAAAAATAGAGCTTTTAAATTTCTGATGGGGAGGAGGAATAACATTATGACTTTTATTGTAAGGAACATACACCATTAATTTAATTTAATTTAATTTAATTTCCAATTTATATACCGCCCTTCTCCCTGAGGACTCAGGGCGGTGTACAGCCAAGATAAAAAACATAGAATACAAACATTAAAACATTTAAAAATATATATAAATTTTGGCCTGAAAGTTAAGAATCACAGACTAATTAAAAGAATTTAAAAATTTCTTCTTAAGCCAACCCGGCTTGCTGAAAAAGATGGGTTTTCAGGGAACGACGGAAGGCATTGAGGTCATGGATTTTTCTTATCTCCGGGGGCAACTGATTCCAGAGGGTGGGAGCCCCCACAGAGAAGCCCCTCCCCCTGGGGGCCACCAGCCTACATTGTTTGGCTGATGGCACCCTGAGGAGGCCCTCTCTGTGGGAGTGCACGGGTCGATGGGAGGTCGTCGGTAGCAGGCGGTCTCGGAGATAGCTAGGCCCTATGCCATGGAGCGCTTTAAAGGTGATAACCAACACCTTGAAGCGCACCTGGAAGACCACCGGGAGCCAGTGCAGCTCGCGCAGGAACGGTGTTACATGGGAGCGCCATGTTGCTCCCATCACTACCCGCGCTGCTGCATTCTGGACCAGCTGGAGCCTCCGGGTGCTCTTCAAGGGGAGCCCCATGTAGAGAGCGTTGCAGTAGTCAAGGCGAGAGGTGACGAGGGCGTGAGTGACTGTGCACAAGGAATCCCGATCAAGAAAAGGCCGCAACTGGCGAATCAGGCGAACCTGATAAAAGGTCCCCCTGGTAACAGCCATCAGATGTTCCTCCAAAGACAGCTGCCTATCCAGGAGGACTCCCAGATTGCAAGCCCTTTCAGTGGGGGCCAAAGACTCGCCCCCAATAGTCAGTGATGGAGTCAACTGACTATATTGGGATGCCGGGCGCCACAGCCACTCAGTCTTGGAAGGGTTGAGCTTGAGCCTGTTCCTCCCCATCCAGATCCGTACAGCCTCCAGGCACTGGGACATCACTTCAAGGGCATCGTTGGGGTGGCCTGGGGTGGAGATGTACAGCTGGGTGTCATCAGCGTACTGGTGGTATCTCACCCCAAAGCCACGGATGATCTCGCCCAGCGGCTTCACATAAATGTTGAACAGAAGGGGCGAGAGGACCGATCCCTGCGGCACTCCACAAATGAGAGGCCTCGAGGTCGACCTCTGCCCCCCTGCCAACACAAACTGCGACCGGTCGGAGAGAAAGGAGAACCACTGCAACACAGTGCCTCCCACCCCCAACTCTTCCAGCCGGTGCAGCATGATACCATGGTCGATGGTATCAAAAGCCGCTGAGAGATCTAATAGGACCAGAACAGAGGAATAACCCCTGTCCCGAGCCCTCCAGAGATCATCCACCAACGTGACCAATGCCGTTTCCGTGCTGTGCCCAGACCTGAAACCCGACTGGAACGGATCTAGATAGGATGTTTCCTCCAGGAATTGTGGAAACTGTTGCGTGACCACACTCTCAACAACCTTCGCAATAAAGCGAAGGTTGGAGACAGGACGATAATTAGCCAATATTGCTGGATCCAGGGACGGCTTCTTGAGGAGAGGCCTCACCACCGCCTCTTTCAGGGCAGCGGGGAAGTGACCCTCACTCAACGAAGCATTAATGACGCCCTGGAGCCAGCCTCGTGTAACCTCCCGGGAAGCCAGTACCAACCAGGAGGGACACGGGTCCAGTAAACATGTGGCCGCACTAAGTCTCCCCAAAATCCTGTCCACATCATCGGGAGTCACAGCATCAAACTCCTCCCAGATAACATTCTCAAGACTGTTCCTCGTCACCCTGCCCTGATCTACCCAGTCAGAGTCCAAATCCCTCCGGATCTGAGCGATTTTGTCATACAGGTATTGTCCAAAATCCTCCACCCTGCCTTCTAAGGGATCCTCCCGCACTCCCAGATGGAGCAGGGCGCGGGTCACCCTAAACAGGGCGGCCGGACGATTCCCTGATGACGCAATAGAGGCGGAAAAGTAGTTAGACTTTGCCGTCTTTATCGCCACTAGGTAGGCCTTAATATGCGACCTTACCAGTGTTCGATCAGATTCAGCGAGACTGGCCCTCCAACCGCTCTCCAGGCGTCTTTTCCGGTGCTTCATTTCCCTCAGCTCCTCAGTAAACCAAGGAGCCGCACGGGATCGGCATCGGGTCAGAGGCCGCAAAGGCACAACTCGGTCCAAGGCCCCACCAGCCGCCCGATCCCAGGCGGCTACCAGGTCCTCGGCCGAGTCATGTGCTAGATCCTCAGGAAATGGCCCAAGCTCCGTCTGGAACCTATCAGGATCCATCAGGCTCCTGGGGCGGATCCATCTAGTTGGGTCCGCCTCCCTGCGGTGAGGGGTCGCGGTTCGAAGATCTAGGCGAAGGAGTGAGTGGTCAGTCCATGACAAGGGTTCCATGTCTATATCCCCTATAACAAGACCACTCAACCACTGGCCAGAGACAAAAATCAAATCCAGAGTGTGACCTCCCCTGTGAGTAGGGCCATGAACTAACTGGGTCAGGTCCATGGCCGTCATGGAAGCCATGAACTCCCGAGCCACCTCAGACGTTTCACCGACGGATGGCAAGTTGAAATCACCCATGACTAAAAGCCTGGGTGTATCAGGCTATCGTGGCTATCACGTCGAGTAGCTCAGAGCTGTTGCCACGCGGCAGGGAGCCAGGTACGTAAGCAACAAGCCCATCTGAACCCCACGGCCCCACCTCACAAGGAGGGACTCAAATCCGGCTATCTGAGGCACAGTGGTCTCCCTCGGACCCAGATCCTCGTTAATAATAACCGCCACCCCCGCCCCTCCCCTGGGTCCTCGGCTGATGGAATGCTCTGAAGCCTGGTGGGCACATTTCAACCAGAGGGACGCCACCCTCTGGGTCCAACCAGGTCTCCGTAATACCCGCCAGGTCCGCTCCTCCC
Organism: Pantherophis guttatus; assembly: GCF_059756535.1. Lineage (NCBI taxonomy): Eukaryota > Metazoa > Chordata > Lepidosauria > Squamata > Colubridae > Pantherophis > Pantherophis guttatus. The sequence goes on from NC_142067.1 coordinate 66,385,132, forward strand.
TCTTGTATAAGATCGTGAATGAGGGGGGCCTTATTAACCACGGACCTGGCATTGCATAACATCAGCCGAAGGCCCAGATCCTGAGTGTCTAAGCCACCTAGTCTCTGAGAGGAGCCATAGGGACCGGGGCAAGCAATTGCTCTCAAACAGCGAGTGCGAGCCCCCAACACATGATATGGTCCCCTGCTCCTGCCATATCTGCCCCTCCCATCTACCGTGCTGATGGTATAGACCTCATAGGTATCGTCCCCCATCCCTTTCCCAGTCCCTCGACCAACACCTCCCAAATCGTTACCCTGTGCCGGGCTCGGCTCTGACCCTGGTGGATTTCCCCGCCCATCCCCCAGAGTCTTCTTCCCAATTTCTCTAGAAAGATCATTACAAACCCCCCTCCCAGAACCCCTTAAAATCTTAAAAAATTTCCCTAAAAAACCCCACAAATTCTTCCTTGCTCCATGCCATCCCTCTGGACTCCAAAGTCTGTCATCGAGATAGGCCCTCGATAATGTGGAGGGCCAAACCTGCGAGAGGGGAGAATCTCGCAGGGCGAGGAGTTCCGACACCGAATACATATAATCATCAGGGGAGCCAAAGTCCAAGGGAAGGGAGTACCGCTGATGTTACAAACATAGGGAAAATTCTAGTCCATGGTCAGGCCATCAAGCCCATTGTCCTCTCACGACAATGGCCAAGGAGGTGTATATCATTCGACCCCGTAAGTTTCTAGGGCAGCCATGCTCTCACCTAGGCCACCCATAGAAACTCTGATGGAAATCCGGGCGTGAAGATAGCCATAATCCGCCTCCCACTGGCCTTACGTCCATAGAACCAGTATCCCTCCTGGGATTAGTAGCATCCGGGAGTCCAAGTATCCTGCTCAGAAGGAGGTTTAAGTTCGTAAATTCACGTCAAAGAGATTTTACATGGCAGGGAGTTCAGACAGGCTAGATGGAAAAGGGGGAAAATTCGGAATAATTCAGCAGACCAAGATAGATGGGTAGCTGTAGCCGTAATAAGGCCCATAGGCCTAAACTCGGTCCAAAGGAAGGAAGAGGGAGGGGAAATTCAAGCCGCATAGGTTTGTAGTTCTTTTCCGACCCCTGCAAATCCCTCAACCATTATCTGATGGATAATGCTGCCCTATTTCGTTCCCCCCCCATCCAGCTCGTCCTGGGGGGGGGTCTCTGGGTCTCCATGGAGGTAACCCTTCCCCCAAGATCTCCAATCTCCCAGAGCTCAGTCTAAGGCTGCTGCTGAAGAATCCTATGCTGTAATTCAGGTCTGCAAGCCGTTGGGAGCCGCCCCGACATCAGCTGCCATCACCGCCGCCGCCGCCGCGGCTGCCACCGCCCCCATCGCCGCCGTCGCCATCGGCCTCCCCACGGACGCCCCCAGCCGCCCCCTGCCTCTAGATCTTCCTCGAGGCATCCAGGGGCATGGGGAACCTCCGTAGGGGCCTCAAACGTCGCCGTCGTCAGGGGGCCGCCACCGCCGCAACTGCCCGTAGCCGCCGGTGCTAGCGCCGCCCCCGCAGGCCGCATCCATTCACGCCCTCACCCGCCGGCGCTTCAACGTCATCCTCCTCGGAGCTGGGGTGGTCCGGAGAGCTAACAAAGCTCTCAATGGGATCCCCAGGTGCTCTTTTTCCCAAACGGGGGTCATAGCTGTTCAAAATGACCCCCCCGAAGTCCCCCAAGCCGAGGCATCGCCCCCCGAGGATCCGGGATTCAGCGCCGGGACGCCATCTCAGACATGCGCAGAAGCATGTCTAACTGGTGGCGTAGCAGACTAATGTGTTATTTTTATTTTTTTATTTTATTGAATTTCTATACCACCTCTCAGCTCTCTCGCCGTCACCCATAGTCGGAAATAAGCCACGCTGCAAGTCAATGAGGGTTTGAAGCAGGAAACGGTTTATTCAGCGTCCAAGAGTGGTGCAAATAGTTGCTGAGTTCAGATGAGGATAATACAAAGTCGGCGTTGGGCGGCGGCGCCACTTAATGCTGTTTAAATAATCGCGCCCCTTACCGCCCTTCCAGGCTCCTCCTTGCCGGCACGCCCCACTCATCAGCGACAGTTCGTAGCAGCTGTTCCACACCCTACCGCGGCCGCCAGGTGATCGTCCGCCTGCCTACCTAACACCCCCCTCCACCAATCCGTGCTAGGAGAATTAACCCAACCCCCACCCCCATAGCCCCATCGCGTCAATCTCGCATCTGCAGGAGCACTCGTCATCAACGTGTCGAGTGTGGGATCTCGACACCACCCTTCTCCCGAAGGACTCAGGGTGGTGTACAGCCAAAAATAAAACCATGACAATATAAAAATTAAAAGCAATTTAAAACAAATAAATTAGTCAAAAAACTCTAATAAAACAACCCATTAAAATAGTAAAATATTATTATTTAGGCCAGCCCTGCTTGTTGGAATAATAATGTTTTTAGGGCGCAACGAAAGGTACGAAGGTCGTGAATCCTACGAATCTCTGGGGGCAGCTCATTCCAGAGGGTAGGGCCCGCCACAGAGAATGCTCTCCCCCTGGGGGTCGTCAGCCGACATTGCCTAGCTGACGGCACCCGGAGGAGTCCCTCTCTGTGGGAGCATACCAGTCAATGGGAGGCTATCAGTGGCAGAAGGCTGTCTCGTAAATACCCAGGTCCCAAGCCATGGAGCACTTTAAAGGTGGCAACCAACACCTTGAATCACACCAGAAAGACCACCAGGAGCCAGTGCAACTCACGCAGGAGTGGTGTTACATGGGAACGTCGAGAGTGTTACAATAGTCCAGACGGGAGGTGACGAGGGCGTGAGTGACTGTGCGTAGGGAGTCCCGGTCCAGAAAGGGATGCAACTTGTAAATCAGGCGAACCTGATAAAAAGCCCCCCTGGCCACAGCCGTCAGATGGTCTTCTAAAGACAGCTGTGAGTTCAGAAGGACACCCAAGTTGCGAACCCTCTCTGAGGGGGTCAAGATATCACTCCCAATAGTCAATAATGGTGTCAACTGACTATGATGGGACGCCGGAAACCACAGCCACTCGGTCTTGGAGGGGTTGAGTCTGAGCTTGTTCCTCCCCATCCAGATCCATACGGCTTCCAGGCACCGGGTCATCACTTCAAGGGCATCATTGGGGTGGCCCGGGGTGGAAATGTAGAGCTGAGTATCATCAGTGTACTGATGGAAATCCACCCCGAAGCCACGGATGATCTCGCCCAGCGGCTTCACATAAATGTTGAACAGGAAGGGCGAGAGGACCGACCCCTGTGGCACCCCACAAACTAGGTGCCTTGGGGTTGACCTCTGCCCCCCTGCCAACACAGACTGTGTACGGCTGGAGAGGAAGGAGGCGAACCACTGTAGAACGGTGCCCCCGACTCCTAACCCCTCCAGCCGACGCAGCATGATACCATGGTTGATGGTATCAAAAGCCGCCGAGAGATCTTACAGGACCAGGACAGAGGAACAACCCCTGTCCCGAGCCCTCCAGAGATTATTGACCAATGCGACCAATGCCGTTTCCATGCTATACCCAGGCCTGAAACCCGACTGGAACGGTTTTAGATAGTCCACTTCATCCAGGTGCTGAGGAAGCTGTTGTGCCACCACACTCTCAACAACCTTCGCCACAAAATGAAGGTTGGAGACTGGACGATAATTTGATAAAACAGCCGGGTCCAGGGAAGGCTTCTTGAGGAGGGGCCTCACCACCGCCTCTTTCAAGGCAGCAGGAAAGAAACCCTCACTCAAAGAAGTGTTAATAATTCCCTGGAGCCAGCCTCGTGTAACCTCCCGGGAAGCCAGCACCAACCAGGAGGGACACGGGTCCACCAAACATGTGGTCGCATTCAGCCTACCCTGGACCCTATTAAGTAACACCAGCTGCCTGCAATTACTGCAAGTTCAAATCTCACCAGGCTCAAGGTTGATTCAGCCTTCCATCCTTTCGAAGGTAGGTAAAATAAGGACCTGGATTGTGGGGGCAATAAGCTGACTTTGTATACAAAAGAACACCACTTAGGTGGGGCCAAAAGCCCAACTAAGCAGGTATATACAAAAGTATGAAGGCTATTGCTTAACTCATTGTAAGCCGCCCTGAGTCTCCGGAGAAGGGCAGCATATAAATCAAACCAATAAATAAATAAACTCTAAATTATTCAAATGTGGGGGTTAGACAGTCACAGAATGCTTTCTTATGCTTTCTAGAAGATCTGTTCTTGAATCAGCAACCAGAGGGAGGAAAATTATTACAAAGATTATTAAAGTGGGGAAAAAATTAAAAATTATTTTCCTATGCACTGTTGTCTTTTGAGAAATGTGTATGCAACAACTACACAATATTAAGAGTAATTAAATAAGGATAATTTCACATTATAAGATATAACCTCTTGCTTATTTTCAAAGCAATCATAAGCATGTATACTTTAAAAAACCCATCAATATTATTAATTTTTTAAAGTCTATGACTTCTTAATAATCTAACTCCCACATTTATTAGTAATATATATTTTAATTAGCATAAATATAAACAAAGGTCTAAGTTTCTAGAATAAAAAATCCCCTTCCATTGAATCATTTAGATTCCAGATTCCAAATAGTATCAACTAGCAGAACTTGAATATTAAATATTGTTTAAAATTGGAGAAAGTAGACTCATTCACAGAGGTGATGGGACATTTTGGAAGAACTGAAGGACCAGGTTAGGTCAAATCATCATGGAGAAAATCTATCTGTCTGAATGGTAAGAATCGACAATAACTTGAGGGCATGTAATCAGTCACCTTGACTCCACCTATAATTTATTCATGAATTTCATCCCTGCATTTCCTTTTAAGGAAAATATTAAAAAGACATAGAGATCCTTAAATGTTTTATAACTCACTCAGTAAATGCATATAAATTTACCATATTTTTTGGAGTATAAGACGCACTCCCACCCCAAAAGAGACTGAAAATTTGGGTGCATCTTATACTCCAAATGTAGCTTTTTTGAAGCTTTTTTCAGCCCTAAGGAGGCACTAACAAGTGAAGCGATCTTCCATGCTTTGCCTGCTTTTCTAATTGGTTCTCTCTCAGACGATCAGCTGTGCTTTAGAAACTGTTTTTTATCCCCAACCAGGGGATAAAAAGTGCACGCACATGCTCAAAACCACCGAACTAATGTGCTGAAGCTGACCAGACTAAAGACACTAGCCAGATGAATACCTGATAGGCAGAATTTTTTTTCCTATTTTCCTCCCAAAAAACTAAGGTGCATCTTATACTCCGGTGAGCCTTATACTCCAAAAAGTATGGAAAATATAAAACCTCTTTCAGAATACAGTACAACACACCAATTATTGTAGTAAAAGTCAGAATGTGCATGATTGAAGAACTATTTGGGTGAAAGATGAAATCTTATTCCTAACACTCTACCTGTTTTTCAGAATCTAGCTAATTTTAAAGCAGGGGTGTAAAACTCAAGGCCCTGTGTCATGAGCGCCCCCCCCCATGCCCCATTTTGGCTGTCATGCAGGGGTGAAATCTAAAATTTTTCTCTACCAGTTCTGTGGGCGTGGCTTGGTGGGTGTGGCAGCGGAAGGATACTGCAAAATCTCCATTCCTACCCCACTCTAGGGGAGAATACTGCAAAATCCCCATTCCCTCCCCACTCTTGGGGGAAGGATATTGCAAAATCTCCACTCCCACACCACTGGGGGCAGCAAGAGGTGGTATTTGCCGGTTCTCTGAACTACTCAAATTTTTCGCTAGTTCTTCAGAACCTATCAGAACCTGCTGGATTTCACCCCTGCTGCCATGGTAGTGCAGGAGGCCGTCTAGGGCCAAAATGGTGTACAGGGGATATGTGGATGGCCTCCACAGGCCTCATTTTGGCTGTCAAGGTGGTGCAGCAGGCCGTCCAAAATAGGGTGCGGGGTGCGGGCAGCCTCCACATTCCCCGTTTTGGCTGCCAGAGTGCTGCAGGAAAATAGTTGGGAAAGAAAATAGTTGGGAACAACTAGGCAGCAATCAGAAGAAAAAAAATTGGTCAGGAAAGAATTTTTTCAAAAAAGGAGGTGGCCAAAGAGAGCAGAGTCCAAATATAAGGTGCAGGGAGACACACTGTCACAGAAGATATATGGATGGCATAGGAATGAGAAAAGTAGTTAAAAACAAACAAACTGTGGACTGGATAAAAAACTCCAGTTGCAAGGAAATCCGTCTTCCAAGGTCAATTTCTTAAGGCAGTGAAATTGGGCATGTGATATAATTCTTTGCACTGGTATGTTTAAGGTTTCTGAATTGGGAAATTTTGACCCTTAATTTTGCTTCACTGACACTTGTTGAGAGGACTGGAAGACTTCTGATTTGGTGGCAGAGTAGACAACAGAAAGGATCCTTGAGGCTACACAGACTCAACTTTAGGTGGCTTTAGTCTATCAGAATTTTGCCTTCAACTAGTCAAGGCAAGAGGATCTTCTCCTTAGCAGCATTTCTTTCCTTTCTCTCATTCAGCCTTTTTCTAACCCCAACTTTTCACTGCACTTTCCAGTTTGCACCTGTCATTTTTTCCTATAGCCAGAAGGGTTTCTTTCCTTGCTTCAGCAGTTCCCTTGGCTGCCTTTTGTGGGCTGAGTCTCCTTTTCTTTCTTCCTGTGGGGTTTCTTCTGCATCCTCTTGCTGTGACTTTTTCTCAAGAAGCCCTTGCCATTTGCTTTGTTGTTCCACAGTCAGCTTTTCTTGACTTGCTTCCCAACTCACTTTTTCTCTTCTTTCTGAGACTATTCAGAAAATCATATCCCCAGCCCCTTTCTGTTTTATATTCTGCAGAGAGGTAATTAAAAATGTTCTTTTTAACAGATTCTACTCATCACAAAAAGGGTGGCTTGGCTGAGGTTTCTGGAGTCCTATGTTGACTTGGATTCATTCCCCCCTCTCTCTTTCCCTCTCCCCACCTCTCTCTCTTTCCCTCTCCCCCCCTCTCTCTTTCCCTCTCCCTCCCTCCCTCCTTCCCTCTCCCTCTCCCTCTCTCTCTCCCTTCCCCCCTCTCTCATTTCATTCTTATTTCAAATTGACTAGCATCAACCCCCTGTGCTCCGTTTTGGCTGGCAGAGGGCTATCAAAACTAAAAACAAGAAATGTTTCCCCTTTTGCATTTGAGCATGCAAGAAGGGGCAGGAAAGGAGAAAGGGAAAGAGAAAAGAAAAAGAAGAAAAGTTGGGAAGAGAGCAAGGAAGGAAAAATAAGGAAAGAGGGAAGGAAGAAGAAATTAGAATGAAGAGGGAAGGAAAAGGAAGGAAGGAAGGAAGGAAGGAAGGAAGGAAGGAAGGAAGGAAGGAAGGAAGGAAGGAAGGAAGGAGAGTATAATGAGAGTGAAGTAGAGTCTGAAGGAAGTCCTGCCTTAGCACTTGGCCACCACAGGTGCCCCCGACACAAGTCCCGTGTCACGCCCACCATGGCCAAACCCACCATGCCCATGCCCACCCTGGCCCTCCGAGGTCAAACACAACCCTGATGTGGCCCTCAATGAAATTGAGTTTGACACCCCTGTTTTAAAGTAATAAACTGAAACTTAATCTCTAGATTCAGTAATATATAAAATACGTTTGAACCAGTAAAATTAAAAGATAGATCCTGGCAGAACGTAATGTTTTAAAATACTCAGGAACAGGTTTTTGCTGATACCAGATACATATAGGACATTTTGAATTCTGCCATATATTTTTACATTATATTTGACACTAAAAATTATCTAGCCTGACACTGATAGCCCAAACTGATTTAAAGTTAGCACAGCTTTATTTGAAACATCCCAACAAATATACTTTACTTCAAGGATAAAATATTTATATATATATTTATATATCGTCCAGGCTCCAACCTTCGCTTTGTGGTGAAGGTTGTTGAGAGTGTGGTTGCGCGACAGCTTCCCCAGTACCTGGATGAAACGGTTTATCTGGATCTGTTCCAGTTGGGCTTCAGGCCTGGGTACAGCACGGAAACGGCATTGGTCGCGTTGGTTGATGATCTATGGAAGGCTCGGGACAGGGGTTGCTCCTCTGTCCTGATCCTATTAGATCTCTCAGCGGCTTTTGATACCATCGACCATGGTATCATGCTGCACCGGTTGGAAGAGTTGGGGGTGGGGGGCACTGTGTTGTGGTAGTTCTCCTCCTTTCTCTCTGACCGGTTGCAGTCTGTGTTGGCAGGGGGGCAGAGGTCGCCCCCGAGGTGCCTTATATGTGGGGTGCCACAGGGGTCAGTCCTCTCGCCCCTTCTGTTCAACATTTATGTGAAGCCACTGGGTGAGATCATCCGTGGTTTCGGGGTGAAGTACCATCAGTACGCTGATGACACTCAGCTGTACATCTCCACCCCGGACCACCCCAATGATGCCCTTGAAGTGATGTCCCGGTGCCTGGAGGCTGTATGGATCTGGATGGGGAGAAACAGACTCGGGCTCAACCCATCCAAGACTGAGTGGCTGTGCTTTCCGACGTCCCGATATAGTCAGTTGGTGCCATCACTGACTATTGGGGGCAAGTTGTTGGCCCCCTCGGAGACGGCTCGCAATTTGGATGTTCTCCTGGATTCATGGCTGTCTTTAGAAGAACATTTGACGGTTGTGGCCGGGAGGACTTTCTATCACATTAGCCTGATCCGCCAGTTGCGTCCCTTTCTGGATCAGGACTCCTTATGCACGGTTACTCATGCCTACATGGGGATCCCCTTGAGGAGCACCTGGAGGCTCCAACTGGTGCAGAGTGCGGCCGCGCGGGTGGTTATGGCAGCGATGTGGCGTTCCCATGTAACACCTCTCCTGCACGAGCTGCACTGGCTCCTGGTGGTCTTCCGGGTGCGCTTCAAGGTTTTGGTTACCACTTTAGAGCACTCCATGGCTTAGGACTGGCGGCCCCCAGGAGGACAGCCTTCTCTGGGGGGCACCTGCTATCTGGAACGAGCTCCCCCCAGAGATACGGAGGATCCCAAATTTACGCACCTTCTGCCGTGCCCTCAAGACCTTTTTATTTCAACAGGCTGGCCTGGCCTAACTTCCTTTTTTAAATGTAAAGTTTTAAATTTGTCTTAAAACATTGGGGGTGTTTTAATGTGTTTCGGGCCAAATTATTTAATGGGTTTTTATACTGTCTTTTAAATTTTGTAGTCTGTGTGTTTTATTTCTTTGGCTGTTCACTGCCCTGAGACCTTCGGGAATAGGGCGGTATATAAATCTAATAAAATGGGGAAAAAATGAAAAAAAAATATTTAGAATGATGCAGGAAGTCATGAAACCATTGACATGTTCAATGCCTTTGCACAACTCATCTCTTCCAGGATTCTATGTAAAAATTTGACAAATTCTTTAACATATTTTGACTCAGCACAATAAGTAAACCTAATTATTGAAATAATTAATAAATTAAATAATAATTAAAAATAAATAATCTATGTATATATAATACATTGAACCACGACTACGGATAACACAAACAAATCTTGGCAGGTTATCAAAATGCAATACCTTAATTTTTACTTATCTTGGTTAAGGATACTATATGAACACAATCATCAAGACTTATTCTATTGCCTTATCAACTACTGCCTCTTTTTCTTTTGCACAGGCTATGGAAAATTATACCTAGATATTGAAAATACTTGACTTGTTCAATAATATTAGGCACAATAGTTTATTTATATGCCCTTTACCTTTTAGCAGTCTTGGTGTTATGGTAATTAATTACAAGTTGGGCATTGAGGACAATAGCAACTAAGGTCTTTCAATGTTCTCCAATGCCAGTTGGGAACTGTGATAATGGTTCTACATCACATTGTCTGATAAAGTAGAATAGGAGCTGGAAGTATGCATCTAAATCTTTGAGAAGTTCTACCAATCAATTAATATAAAGGTTGAAAACTTTGAGCTAGGATACATCATCTACCTTGAAAGGGTTTTTTTTAATTATTAAAATGTTTTAGCAAGTATTACAACAATTTTTCCCATCTCTCTTCCCCCCTTCCCTCCTCCACCCATCCCCCATTCCTCCTCTCCCTCCAACCCCCCTCCCCCCACCCACCCACCCTGGACGTCCCAGAGCAAAAACAGGGTATTGCATAACAAACATAAGCTAAAATAATCTAACTTTCTGTAGTCTCCAAACTCCCTCTTGCTCTTTAACTCCCCTTTCAACTAACAAAACATAATTCAAAAAGAAAATATTAGTTTCATTCATAAGCTATTTGAAATTTTTTAGTCCGATATTTGTTTTGAATATAGCCAATCCATCTTCTCCATTCCGATATATATCTTTCATTTGTATGGTCCTTCAAATACACTGAAATTTTGGCCATCTCTGCTAAATTCACTACTTTTAGTGTCCATTTTTCAATAGTAGGCAAGTCTTCCTTCTTCCAATACTGCACCACCAAGAGTCTGGCTGCTGTTATTAAATTTAAAATCAACTTAGTCTCTATAACAGTACAATCTGTAATTATACCTAACAAAAAGAACTGTGGAGTAAATTTTATCTTCTTTTTGAGAATATTTTGAATAATCCACCATATTTTTATCCAAAATGCCTTAATTTTTTTACATGTCCACCATATATGATAATACGTAGCATCATCACATTCACATCTCCAACACTTAGGCTGCACACTTGGATACATACAGGCTAGCTTTTTAGGATCTAGATGCCATCTATAAAACATTTTATAAAAATTCTCTCTTAAATTTTGGGCTTGCGTAAACTTCACATTTCTAACCCATATTTTTTCCCACGTTTCCATCATTATTGGTTCTTCAATATTTTGTGCCCACTTTATCATACAGTCCTTAACTAACTCCGTTTCTGAATCAATTTCTACCAATGCATTATACAACCTTTTTATATGCATTTGACTTTGATCTCTAATGTGTTTTACCAGGTTCTCCTCATTTTGCGAAATACCAATGTTCTGATCTTCTCTCCATCTAGCTTGCAACTATACATATTGAAACCATGTTTGAATTATCCTTTCTTCTCTTAGTTGATTCAAAGATTTTAATTGTAGTATACCTCTTTCCTTGTTAAGAAACTCTTTATATGTAATCACATCTTGTTTTTGCTCTACACTTATATTCTCTATCGTGTTCCATGTAAGTGTTCCATGTAGAGGTTTGCAATGACAGGTGAGAGGGGTGATCCCATGGGTGCTCCTTCAATTTGTTTGTATTTTTGTCCGTTATAGATGAAGTATGTGTTGGATAGGCAGTGGTTGGTCAGATCTAGGATGTGCTGGGGGGGTTATATTTGTTTTGGATAGCTGTCAAGGCTTCTTTGATTGGCACTTGGGTGAAGAGGGATATGACATCGAAGCTCACGAGTAGGTCGCTGGGCTGTAAGTTTTGTTTCTCTATGAACTGGAATGAGTTTTTTACGTGTGAGGTGATGGATTCTGCTGTAGTTGTTTAGCGAGAAATTTGGCTAGGTTTTGTAGAGGTGAGCCTATGGAGCTGACTATGGGTCTAAGTGGGGTTCCTTCTTTGTGTATCTTGGGGATACCATAGAGCTTAGGGCATCTGGATGATTTATCTCTGGGAATGATTCTTTGCTGGATCTATTCGCTGATGCGGGAGGCTTTTATTTTGGATCTAGTGGTTTTTTCCAGGTAGGTGGTGGGTTCTGTGTTTAGGGGTTTGTATGCGGAGTCTTGGAATAGGTTGGTTAATTTGGTTTGGTAGTCCGATGTGTTCATAACCACCGTGGCATTTCCCTTGTCTGCTGGTAGGATTATTATGCTAGTGTCTTCTTTCAGGTTAAGTAGTGCTGTCTGTTCCTCTTTGGGTAAGTTGCTTTTGGGTGGCTTGCTGGTGCAGAGGATGTTGGTGATTTTGAGTCTGATTCTGTTAGCATCGTCGGGGTTGATTTTGGTCAGGCTGGTTTCAACTCCGCATATAATGGTTTCAGTGGGGATGTGTTTGGGAGTGACTGCAAAGTTGAATCCTTTGGAAAGGACATTGGTTTCGGCTTTGGTGAGGATCCTATCTGAGATGTTATGCACTGTTTGTTTCATGTGTGGCTGTGAGGGGGGAGGGGTTTGTTTCTGGCATTCTTGTAGTCTTCGAAGTTTGTTGGTGTGTGTGTCTGTCTTGAGGGTGGTCTGTGTTTTGGCTCTCCAGACGGCGAGTTGTTTGGATTTGTCCCAAAGTACTAACATCCAACGGATTCCAAAGAAATAAGATTACCAACCTAATCCAAAAAGAAACCCCCACTAAAATCCAAGACAGAGAACAAGAAAACGGCAAAGCCCTCCTCCCATACATAAAAGGCGCCACAGACAGAATCAGCAAGATCCTCCACAAACGCAACATCAAGACAGCATTCTGCACAAACTGAAAAATATCCATCATCCTAAGAAACCCCAAAGACAAAATTGAGTTAGAAAATCAAGGAGTATATGAAATCCCATGCACCGCCTGCCCCACCACATACATCGGACAAACCAACAGAAGAATAAGTGCACGCATTGAAGAACACAAGAACTCAGTCAGAAAAGAGGAACCAACTTCTTCCCTGGTCCAACACCTTAAAGCCACAGGACATGAAATTGACTTTAAAAAGACCAGAACTATTGCCAAAACTGAACACTTTAACAACAGAATAATCAGAGAAGCCATCAAGATAGAAAAATGCCCACACAGCATGAATAAACGAGATGATACCTCCCGCCTACCAGCCATTTGAAACCCGCCCTCATTGACAAATGAGTCCCTAACACAAAGAAGGACACCAGACCCACACTCACGAAAACCACACAGGATGTCACCACCGCACATCCACGCAAAAAGCAAACCCACACCGATGAGGCACGACCAGAAACCAGAAGCCAGACCACAGCTGCATCATTAGCCACTTTAAACCCCTCCAATCCATACATGAAGCAAACTGACACCCACCATGAAGATGTGGCACAACCACGAACGCGAAGCCAAACAAAAGCAATGCACCTCACCAGCTCAAATCCCCCTGCAACTCAGACTAACCTGAGCACAACCAAGCCCCCACTTAAACAGAACACACCCCCATCCAATCAGAGCACAGCCAATCCCACATCCAATCAGAGCACAGCCAAACTCCCAACCAATCAGAACACACCTCCACCCAATCAGAACACAGCCAAGCTCCCACCCAATCAGTTCACACCCCCACTGGCAGTTAAAAGGAAGAAACAGCTGCGATCACACATTGCTCCTAGAAGCACAAAGCCGAAAACACCAGCCTTAAGATGACGAATGAGACTTTGTCAAAATGTCACCAAGACACTTCCAATTTTACGTGGGAGAAAACCCGAATAACCAAAGACCTACATATATATATATATGTTTCTTTTTCTTTTTCGTAGGCTTTTATGTGCATATTCTTTCTAGCCAGGTTTTATCTACGTAAGCTAAGATGTTCTTCAGCCCTAGTTCTGTGAAATCTCATTCACAAGTTTCTGGGCTTTTTGTATTTGCTGACAAGCAGCAACTCTGTGCTGCAATTTGGGAGACTCAAATAGCTATTTCTGCCTTGTAAGGCGTCATCAGTGAGCCACACCCTCTTCTCAAGTATCCTTCCTGTAAAGGTACAA